>NW_018229549.1:0-2537 GCF_001263595.1 Phalaenopsis equestris | reverse complement strand
GTCGTAGTTAGCAGTTGCAGTGGCTTCTGTTAGCCGATGATGTCATAATGGGAAGTTGTAGTAGTAATTAACCACATCAGCCAAGCTGCAAGAGTGTCAATTGGCTATAGAGGTCATAGTGAGAAGTTCAAGAAGAAACTGACAGCATAAGCCATAATTGGTAATTACAAGATCGTCAATTTGTCACAGAGGTTGTAATAGAAAGTTGTAATAGGAACTGGACATACAGACGATAGTTGGTCAAATAAGTTGTAGTTGGTCACATAAATTAGAGTTGAAGGTTGCAGTAGCAGTTAACTTGATAAGATGCAGTTGGACACACATATTGGTAGCTGCAATAGCGTTAGTTGGCCTGAGATATCATCATAATTGATTGCTCTAAGAGTATTGATTAGCTACAGTGGTCGTAGTGGAAAACTGTAATGACAACAATTGACCACATAGGTCATAGTAGGACACTACAATTTTAGCTGACCACATAGCCATAGTGGGCTGCTGCAAGAACGTTAGTTGTCCATAAAAGCTCTAATGGAAAGCTGTAATGATAATAGTTAGCTACTTTAACTATAGTGGTATCTATTGTAGTAACTACCTACATAGGCCTTAGTGGATTGTTGCAAGAGCATCAGTTGTCCACAAAAATTTTAATGGAAGGCTCTAATTATTACAGTTAACTACGCATGTTGTAACTGGTAGTCACAGTGGTAACTGGCCACAGAGATTGTAGTAGGTCACTGCAAAACCATCAGTTGGCCACAGAGGCTATAGTTGAAGGATGTAACGGCCATAGTTAGTCATATAGGCTCTAGTGGGCAGCTATAATATAGTAATAACTGGCCACACAATCCGTGGTGGGTTGATATGAAAGCGTCAGTTGGTTATGAAGACTATAGTGAGAATTTGCAATAATAACTGACAACATAGGCCATAATTGGTCACATAACTATAACTAGATGCTACAATAGCAGTTGGCTAGATCAGTCAGAGTTTTTCCATAGGTCGTGGTTGGTAGTTGCAGTTGCATAAGTTGGCTTGAGAGGACACAATAATTAGTAAATGTAAGAGCATTGGTTTGCCATATATGTCATAGTGGAAGACAGAAATGATAATAATTGATCAAGTAGGTTGTAGTGGGAATGTACAATAATAACTGGCCACATATGTTATAGTTGGTAGTCGCAATAGCATCAGTGGGTCACAAAGGTTGTAATAATATTAGTTATCACATAGACCATAATGGGTACGTATGATTGTAACTGGCCACATAAGCCATAGTGGGTGACTGCAAGAGTGTCAGTTGTCCATAAAGACTATAGTTGAAGGTTTAATGATTAGTTATAGTAGTAATAAGCCACATAAGACTACTGCAAGAGCATCAATTTGCTATAACAACTATAGTGAGAAGTTGTAGTAGTAGCTGACCATAAATTTTGTAGTTGGTCACACAGGGTGTAGTTGGTCACAAAAGCTATAGTTAGATGCCACAATAGCAATTAGCTAGATAAACCATGGTTGGTAGTTGTAGTAGGGTCACATAGCTTGAATGGTCGTTCTAGTCGTACATATTAAAGTGTTGGAGGGCCATAGAGGTTGTATTAGAAGATTGCAATGACAATAATTGATCACATAGACCATGGTAGGAAGTAAAAATAGTAACTGACCACATAGGTTATATTGGAAGGTTGTAATGATAACAATTAGCCATAGAAAACATATTGGGTAGTTAGAGTAGTAACTAGACACTTATGTCATAGCGGGTCACTACAATAGCCTCAGTTGGCCAAAGGGGCTGTAGTGAAAGACTGTAATGATATCAATTAGTCATGTATGTCATAGCTGATAACTACAATATTAATTGCCTGCATAGGCAGTAATGAGTCACTACGAGAGCATCAATTGCCATAAAATCTATAGTGGAAGGTTATAATGATAGAAGTCAGTCATGTAGGGCGTAGTGGAAAGTTACAGTATTAACTGGTTATACAGGCCATAGTGGGTCCTTGCAAGAACGCCAGTTGAACACAATGGTTATACAGGAAGGTTGTAATAATAACATTTTGCCATTTTACCACATAGGTTGTTGTGGGTGACTATAGTACTAAGTAGCCACATAGGCCACACTTGATCGTTGAAAGAGCATCAGTTGGTCAATAAGGTTGCATCGAAAAGTTATAATGATAGCAGTTAGCCACGTAAGTCGTCTTGTGTAACTATAGTAGTAACTAGCCCCACAAGCCATATTGGTTTCCTGTAAGGGCATTAGTTAGCCAAAGATGCCATAGTCAGTGTTACATCAATTGGTGGTTGCAACCCTTTCGTTGAGTTTATTATTTTATACCTTCTACAACACTTTTCAGTATACAAAATATGAAAAACTTCAAGAGTATGAACAAATTCACCATATTCTAAATACGGAGGTCTTGATCCATTATCACTAGGAGTGATTGAAGGATCTTTCTATACAGTGTTATTTGCTTATATCATTTTGGAGATATATTTTTGTAGTATATTCGAGATACTTCATTACACCATATTAA
>NW_018229548.1:0-1737 GCF_001263595.1 Phalaenopsis equestris | reverse complement strand
GGTTCATGAAAACCGATTTGCGAACGGTTAAAAGTAAAAATTTGAGCCAAAAAATCGCCATTTTTATCTTCCTGTCACCTTCAATCTCTCAAAAATGCAATTTTGGAGAGCTAGGGCACACCATTAAGTAGAGATTTCTTGGTGGAATCAAGAAAAATTTGCTAGATTTGGATTTCTTAAGGTAAGAACTTTACTTCTATATAAAATTTTAGATTTTCACCATGTATTTTTAGTACATTTGGAAGAATTCGAAAATTCACTATTCATGGTGAAAAATGAGAAAAAAATCTATGGAATTTGCATAAGAAGTGTAGTTTAATCTTCTGGAAGTTTAGTTTAGTGGTTTAGACTTGATTTTTGAAGTTATTGTTGGAATTTATCAAATTTGTAGAATGACACCAAGAATAAAGAGTAGCAAAGTCAAAGCCCCTTTCAATTTGAGTAAATTTGTTAGTTCAAAAGCTCAAGATCGGTATAGTGATGCGTTGCAATCACGCAATGATTCAGGAGTAAATCTGAGTGGAGACGTGGAAGATTTAATTGTTTGTCGACAGTGGGAACAATTCTGTTATTTTTCTGCAGTGGCAGTTATATTTGTTGTGAGGGAGTTCTATGCAAATCTCCCTGAAGCTGAAGACAATCAAGTTATGGTTCGAGGAAAGATGGTACCTTTTTTGCCAGAGGTAATCAACTTGTCTTACCATTTACCATGGGATACGTTATGTTCTTATGCAAATTATAGCCCTAATGAAGCGGAGCTAGGCAAGATTATCTCTTACTTGAATATCGGGAGAGGACTTTAGAAGATCACTAATGAGAGGAGATCAAATTTCCCAACTTCAAAGTTATGTGCACCTTCAAAGGCCAGACACTATTTCATTTCTGCTCGTCTGCTTCCGACCAATCATCTCAGTGAAGTGACCAGAAAAAGAGCGACGTTGAACTATGTATTCAAGAGGGAAAGCTCATCAAAATTGGAGCTTTGATCTCTCAGACTATCATAAGTTCTGTTACAACTGTTACAATTGCAGGTTTGAGATTTGCTTCCCTGATCTTTTCTGTGTGTGAGCAGGCTAGAGTTAAATATGATAGCTGGGAGGAAGTGCTATTACCTCTAAAGCCCATCACTAAGGTGAATGTGAAGACTTATTTTGAGCATTCAATTTTTGGTTGGAGGGGAGGATTTTCTCGGAGCTATGGAATGGAGATGTCTGCTGCTTCTACATCTAGACAATCTACCTCACGTGCTTCTACATCTCAAGGTGAGTCTACTGAGACCCGAGATCAATTATTGCAGAGAATGGTGGATAATATTAATTTTACCGTTCATAGGGTACAAAATTTAGAGTGTTTTGCAAAGCATACTGATAGGTATAATAAGACTAAAAGTGATTATGAAGAGAAATTTCACTCATCTATGGAGAGCCTCATTATGGGTAACCAAGGAGTGCAATTTCTTCCATATTCTAGATACCCTGATTATGAGCCTGCAAAAGTTTGAGATAGCTGTGATTCAGAGGACATAGAGTATAGCTGAGAGATTTCTTTTATGATTATAATATGATATGAACTATGTGGTCTAGGCTTGCTACATCTGCATATGTGTGTTGGTTTGAACTATGTGATGTGGTTTGTACTTTTATGTTTAAGCGAGAATTGTGATGTGATGTGTTTTCATGTTTTGGACTTGAGATATGTATGCTTGTGTACTTGTTTAGACATTATGATGTGTGAGAC
>NW_018229547.1:0-936 GCF_001263595.1 Phalaenopsis equestris | reverse complement strand
AAACCTTAAATTAAAAGTTTATTTTGACTCTAACTCTGAAAGTGTCAATTAAGCGCTAATTTTCGTTATGCAGGAGTTCAATCAACTCCGGAAGAGGCACTTGACACCAGCAGCATTGATAATCATTCTACCACTGTGCATTCCGAGTACAAGCTTTGGACACAAGCGACAGAGAGGAAGAAGGGGAGAGTTTATGGCCTTGGAGCGAACGACATAGCCTTCACGGCTGAGCTCTCTCGTGGCCCCTTTCTTAGTTCCCTGAGCTCCTCATAGCCATACAAGAAACTTTTGCTAGGCAGGGACTGCAATGAACAAGAAGATCCGCCAATTGCACTACAAATGCTACAAGGCCAACATAGAGTCGAGGACTCTACAACGTGCATGGTGGAGACCTTAGCAAATGACAAATGATGTCTGTTGACCTCATTTTTAGTGAGGTCTAGTCTTCCTCTTAGGGTTTAGGATCTATCCTTAAGGATCTCCATTCGACTATCTTAGAATCTGAGAAATGAGACCCGCCTCATTTTAAAAATTGAACCTACTTCTGTACTCTTTTGGAGTTTCGCGTGTGTGATATCGACTTCTAGCACTTAGAAGGGGGAAACCAACATGAGGAAACCCAAAAGAAATTCCTATAGGACCTTTTGAGCCTTAGGGTGGCCTTCTACACAATTCGCACTCTCGCGCGCACAAACTTCGCAATTCGGAGAATCGATGTGTTGTTCGATTGCTACAATCCACATCGCCTGCACCGTTACCTGTTGAAGACAAGAATAAACTTATTGAGACGATCGATCACAGGTCGAAATTTTGTGAAATTTAAATTTTGACGTGTTTTTGGCCCGATTGTCGACGTCGTCGTCCGAGCAATCCCGTATGACAAAACGGACTGCACCGGCGTGTCCGGAACGTCGATTTTGCCTAGGGAGGACACTC
>NW_018229546.1:0-1036 GCF_001263595.1 Phalaenopsis equestris | reverse complement strand
GTTTGACATTCTTCTTTTGCATCAGATATTTAATATCATAGTGATCAGTGTGCACAACACATTTAGTCCCAATAAAATAAAATTTAAATTTGGCTCAAGCATACACAATGGCCAGTAACTCTTTTTCAATAATAGTATAATTAATTTGAGCATCCTTAAGAGTTTTACTAGCGTATTATATAACTTTAAAAAAAAAATTCATACATTTGTCCAAGAACAACTCGAATATTATAATCACTAGCACCACACATCAGTTCAAATGGTTTTCCCAGTTAGGTGAAACTATAATAGGGGCTGTGTTTAATTCTTTCTTTAATAACTCAAAGGCATTTAAACAGTTTTCAGTAAATTCAAATTTCTTGTCCTTTTCTAAAAGTTGGCATATATGTTTAGTAATTTTTTAAAAATCTTTAATAAAACGTCTGTAAAAACCAACATGTCCAAAAAAACTTCTAACCTCGCTTACATTAGTAGGAGGTGTTAGTTTAGATATAACTTGAATTTTTACAGGGTCTGCTTCCACACCATTTTCTGAAATTTTATCCCTAACACAATTCCTCCTGCAACCATAAATTGACATCTCTCCCAATTTAGAACTAAATTAGTTCTTTCGCATGACTCCAAAACTTTTTCAAGATACTTTAAGCATGCGTCAAATGATGTTCTAAATACAGAGAAATCATCCATAAATACTTCCAATCCATCATCAATTAACTTACTAAATATAGACATCATACATCTCTGGAATGTTGCAAGTGCATTATATAATCCGAAAGGCATTCTTCAAAAACCAAAAGTTCCAAAAAAACTAGTAAATGTTGTCTTTTCTTGATCCTCATGAGCAATAGGAATTTGATGGTAACCGGTATATCCATCTTAAAAACAAAAATATTTGTGTCCAGCAAGTCTATCTACTATTTAGTCTAAAAATGGTAAAGGGAAGTGATCTTTCCTAGTGGCAGTGTTCAATTTTCCATAAACAATGCAAATATGCCACCCACCCGGTAACTTGTTTGATAGGTATTAATTCATTATT
>NW_018229545.1:0-831 GCF_001263595.1 Phalaenopsis equestris | reverse complement strand
TTTGAAGTTTGGAAATTTACTCTCCTCTCATTGGTCCTCTCCCAATAGTGTTATGCCAAAGTCCCCAAAGTCCTCTCCCAATAGTCAAATATGAAATAATCTCATCTAAGTCTGCCTCACTAGGACTATAATTCGCATAAAAACATGAAGTCTCCTGTGGTAAATGGTAAAACAAGTTGATTACCTATGGAGTAAAAGGTACCAACTTCCCTCTAACCATAACTCGATCGTCTTCAGCCTCTAGGAGATTTACATAAAACTCCCTCACAATAGAAATCACTGTGACAGTAGAGAAACAACATAATTTTTCCCACTATCGGCGAACTATCAGGTCTTCTACCTCTCCATATGAACTCTTGAAACATCGCTCCTGAATTAATTTTCTTGACTATAGAGCGTCACTATATCAATCCTGAGCTTTTGAACTGACAAACTTGCTCGAATTGAATGGGCTCTTTCCTCTACTCCTTTTCATTCTTGGTGTCATTCTACAAATTTGATAAATTCCAAAAATAACTTTAAAAATCAAGTTTAAATCACTAAACTAAACTTCCAAAAGCACTAACTAAACTTTCTAAGAAATTTCCATAAATTTTTCTTCACTTTTCACCATGAATAGTAAATTTTTGAAATCTTCCAAATGTGCTCAAATTATATGGTGAAAATTAAAAAAATTTTCATAGAAGTAAAGCTCTTACCTTAAGGAACTTGGATCTAGCAAATCTCACTCGATTCCACCAAGAAATCTTCAAATTCCACTTGTCCTAGCGCTTAAAATTGTGACTTTGATTTGGGAAAGACGATAGGAGGTGTTAAAAATGGTATTTTTGG
>NW_018229544.1:0-346 GCF_001263595.1 Phalaenopsis equestris | reverse complement strand
TGAGTGAGTGAGAGAGAAATAGTGATAGAGATTGGAAAAGAGAGACAGGTTGATAGCTGAAGAGATAGAGAAAGAGTGAGTGAAGGAGAGAGAAGTTTGTGAGAGAGTGAGAGCTAAGGAGTTAAGTAAGAGGGAAAGTGAGATAGAGAGATAGATAGTGAGGGAGACAAAAAAATAAATAGATGGAGATAGTTTATAGCTTGAGAGAGAGTGTGTGTCAGAGAGAGAAGCAAGATAGAGGGGGTAAAGTGAGTGATATCAATATTATCTCTAACTCTCTTTCTCTTCCTCTATCATGCGCGATCTTTCTCTTTTGCTCTCTCTGTCCCACTCTCTTTTTTCTCTT
>NW_018229543.1:0-1203 GCF_001263595.1 Phalaenopsis equestris | reverse complement strand
ATTTTTGATTAGGCATCTCTTCAAGCTTCTCCTCATATATATTTTTCTTTTTGCTTTATTTTTCTTTTCTTTTTCTTTTTTTTTCCTTTTAGTATCATTTTTTATCCCCCCTTTGTTGTTTTCTTTCTCCTGTGAGGATTACTATATCTGGATAGCCTTTAATGATTTTGAACTTCACTATCCTTTTCTTAAAGTTAAAAAATTCATACATTTCTTACTTATAAATTCATATTAGCTTTGAAAAATATTTTTCATAAAGTCTCAATCTTCCGATCTAATCCTTTCTTTTTATATAACTCTAAGACTCTCTTAATATTTCAAAAACACACTTTCCTTTACTTTAAATAGTACATACACAACCTTATACTCTTATACTAAATATCTTAACTTTTAGAACTAACCTTTATTATTAAAGATTTTTACTTAAGTCTACAATCATTTTTACAAAATAAAAATAATAGTTATATTTAAGTTGACCTCTGATACTAATGTGCCTAAAAATGTACTATTTTTTGTGTTATATTTTATAATGATATTGCACTTTAAAGGTATGTTTTTTTGTGTTTTTGGTTGTAGGTACATCAAATTGAAGACTTTGGAGTGATTGGAGCAAAAAGGAACAAAAATGGACCAAATGAAGCAAATCGGGTCAAACCGGGGCACACCAAAGCCATGGGGGCCAAAGCTGGGCACTTAAGTGCCTGTGTCCAGTGCTTAAGCACCCAAACATCATTCTTATGCGCCACCAGATAGAGAGGAGGGCGCTTGTGCCCAAAATCGATGCTTAAGCGCCAGAGACGGTTTTCAACATAACTTCTAGAATATACATCAAATTTGGATGATTTTTTAAGCAATGTTTTGTGAGTCTCTTGGGAATGTTTTGTGAGTCACTTGGGAAATTCATTGGAAATGATAAAAGGGACTTTAGAGAAGGATTTGGGGTAGTTAGAAGGTGGGTTTTGAAGACTTTTAAAGAGGAACTTGATGAATATAGACACTTTTGAAGGGACACTTGAGTTCTGATCCCGACTGTTTATATGCAATTGTATAAGAATGATTTTAATTATATTTTTCACTAATATTTTCTTACTTTACAATAGAACTAAAAAATTTTAAGAATGATTTTAATTATATTTTTCACTAATATTTCCTTACTTTACAACAGAACTAAAAAATTGATTCTGAAGAAAATAAGAATTTAAC
>NW_018229542.1:313320-337271 GCF_001263595.1 Phalaenopsis equestris | reverse complement strand
CAAAAAGCCAACTGTATTTATTATTATTAATTATGGAATAATTGAATTTTTTCTCTTGAATTGCATGTTAAAGTCTCTATAAATAGAAAACGTATCAATATCTTTTTCGCATTCCATTACAAGACTCGTTTGATTTTTCACCGTGGCCATGGCAAGTGATCATCCTGCTAGAACAATCAAGTTTAGTGACGATACAAAAAAACAAGATTTTTCAGGCCGTGAAGCGACATGTTGGAGCCCATCTTGAGTGTGAGCACCACAAAAGGCTATTCGTGAAGAGGGGGGAGCCTTTTGATCTAAGAGATCAAGGGGGATCGTCAAATTCTCTCTAGGACTACGCCGATTAGAGGGTCCAAAAGAAAGTAGGCATCCCTCATGCAAGTGAATGCCATGTGGCAGAAATAGATCTCCAAGAGGCTACTTATGATATTCCTTTGATGGGTGTTTCTTAGAAAAATTTTTCTCTTCCGTTGGCTGAACAAGGGATTGGTAAGGGAGGATGTTCTTTTACCACTTCAAACTTGGACAAGATGATCGGTACGAGATGTGCATCTTCACCGCTAGTCTTCTTCTTATTTATTTTAGAGTGTGCATTCCATTGTATTCTTTATATTAGGTCCTTCTTCTAGTGAGGCGGTAACTGATCCTGCTATAATTTGTGCGTGCTTAGTGTGTAATTATTTCAATTTCAAACTCAGACAAAGGCACAAAAAACTTGACTCCCACTACCCGTATGTTCTTGCGTCCTTAATTCTTGACTGAGTGTTATTTAACAAATAGTTTGTGTTTTCTTCACAATTTTGCACACTAGGGATAGTACGCAAGTGCACGTATCTTTTCAAGAAAATATAGGACTTTCTCTTAGTCCTCTAGCATCGATCCCATAGGGAAGGAAAAACTCTTTTTATCAACTTAATAAAATTATACTTAAACTGTAGAAAAATTATCCCAGAATTAAGGTTGAATATGTATAAAGAAGTAACTAGTACTTACACATTTTAACAATAGTGAAATGAAAGTAATTCTAAACAATTCTAATCCTACACCTGGTTATTTCTCATCACAAAGAGAAGGATAAAAAAAACTACTCCTATTTCATGGGAAAAATACAACAACACATTGACTGATATTTAAAAGCAGGTTTACACAATAAACTATAATAAACTTAAACAAAAATACAAAGTACTTATCTCAAACTCCTCTCCAAGAAAATTTCCTGAAGTTCGTTTGAAGAATTCTCAACTCTCATTCCATACCAAACCCTAGAAACAAAACATCTCTCCCCTACTCTAACTACCACTTTAACCACTTCTCTAACCCTCTAAAAAAACTCAACTACTCTAGCCTCCTAATCTCCTCTCTAACAACAACTAACAACCCAACACACCCAATAACAACCTTCTTCTACTTGAAGAGACGTCCCCTTATAATAACCCTTGAAATCCTAAGAGTCGCTTCAGACGCCCTTTCAAAATTTGTCCAAATTCATTGTAACTAAAAAAAATTGATTCTGATGCGTAGGCGTCAGTCTGGGAGCTTAAGTGACGACCTTCTAGAAGCTTAAAATAACTGTCTTACGCCTAGGCGCCAGATCCTAGCGCCATGACGTCAGGCTCTCTGTTTCCATGATTAGGTATGACACTTAAACGTAGAAGCTACACCTATGCGCCAGTTCAATTTGTGCTCCTTTACTCCATTTGACACCTTTTCTGCTCATTTTTTTCCAAAACTCCATCTCTTGTACTTGAAACAAAAAACACGCAAAATACCTTCCATTAAAGTGCAATATTATTAAAAATGAGCATAAAATGTAAAAAGTGGTACTTTTTTAGGCATGTTAAATTTCCCCAAACTTCGTTGTTACTTGTCGTCAAATAACTCTCTTATTTTATAAACATATGTTTTAACTTATGGTAGTGAGTTTCATTAAAAATTCCTATAGTTTTGCCCATAAATGAGATAGTGTAACTTTAAAAAAAAATTCAATAACTCAGGTTAGATCTAGGGTATAAGAATATCTAGTAATCAAGTTAGAAATTCTCATTTTCTATTTATTTCAAAAATAATTATAATTCGTTAGACATAGGAATCCTAGAAGAATTAAAAGAATGAATTATATGATAACTCTATTAGTAGAGATTTGACTAATACATTTAAAATTGATAATAAGCTCAAAATTGTAATTCAGTTTCTTCCCTTAAGATGATTCAAGTGAAGGCATTTTTTAATTAGGCATCTCCTCAAGTTTTTCCCCACATATTTTCTTTTTAACTTTTGTTTTTCTTTTCCTTTTCTTTTCATTTTATTTTCTTTCTCTATTTATTTCAGGATCTTTTTAATCTTTACTCTTTTATTTAAATATTACTATATTTGGATAGCCTCTAATGATTTTGAACTTCACTATGCTTCTTTTAATTTTTAAAACTTATCGCATTTCTTTACTTGATAATGCATATTAGTTTTAAATATAATTTTTCAAAGAGCCTCATTTTTTTTAAAGCGTAAATCTAAGATTCCTAGTGTTTCAAAAATATAATTTTTTTTACTATAAATAGTAAAAGCATATCCCTATTCTTTTATACTAACTATGTTAACCAAGAATTACCCTTTACTCTATAACTTAAGTCTACTATAACATTTATAGAATAAAAAATATAGCTTTATAAAGATAACTACACATATCAGAGGGTACTTTAAAATAATTTTAAAATGTAGTGTTCAAAGGAAAAATAAACCTTAGTTTTTAAAAGTTTTTCTCCCTCCCCCCAAACTTAAACTTTTAAATAATTTAAAACATTTAATACAAAAATGTAGGTAGGAAGAAAATTTTCTTATTTTGTTTCTATCAAGAGTCTAAGCATGAATAGTATACAAGTATAAATAGTAAAAATATGTGTGTAGCTGAAAGTAATTTTCAATTAAACATGATAGAACAAAATAAGAAAGCCTAGAAGTAGGATGAGTAGTAGCATGAGAGGTAGAAAGCCTAGATGTAGATGGATTATCTGAAGAGCTAACCTCAGTTTCATATACAACATGCAATCCATATAATTTTACATTAGCCTTACCGATAGGCTTTAGTGGTTGCAATAACTCTTCCCATTTCTCAAAACTAACTCTCGATCAGCATATTAGCTTCATGAAATTTCGCTACTCTCTTGGGGTTTACTCTATAGAAGCTACTAGCATTATAATCCAAAATTGAATATTCATTATCTTTTTTATCAACCATTTCTACAATGAATTCATTGAGCCTTTTCTTATTCATAATCCTCCTAACAATTTTCTCTAGTTCTGATTTGTAAGGTTCAAGGTCTGCATCACCAGAACTATGCATACAAAAAAAATTAAAAGTTCAAAAAGAAATAAAAACACACAGTCAATAATACTTATATATTATTTTTATTAATTTTTTTATAAATTTTTAAATAAAAATTTTTAAAACACAAAAGATCACTTAACACTACAAATTTTTAAGTTAAGGTCTAATTAGTTCGTTTAAAATTTTACTTATGTAAAATCAACTGTTCATTCCCTTGTAATGGCACCAAAAACTTGATCCAGCAGCAACTTCTATGTGCTTAGTATGTAATTACTTTAATTTTAAACTCAAACAAAAGAACCATAAACTTGACTCTCACTGCCCGTATGTGCTTTAACCCTTAATTCTAAACTAAGTGCTATTTAACAAATAATTCTCATTTTTCTCCCCAATTCAATTTTACACACTAGGGATACTACGCAAGTGAATGTATCATATCAAGTAATATAAGACTTTCTCTTAGTCACCAAGTATCGATCCACGGGGAAGGAAAAACTCTTTCTATCAACTTAGTAAAATTCTACTTAAAATGCAGGAAAATTATTTAGGAATTAGGGTTGAAACTGTATGAAAAAGTAACTAATACCTACAAATTCTCTTTCTAAACTTAAAGAAAATGGTAAAGGTTTCTGAATTTGTTTTACGTAGAATAGCTCAATTTGTAAGAAAATCCTTCTTCTTCTAATGAGATTATAATCGATGTAGGAATTGAATGCTTATAAATTTAAATGTAGTTTTGTGACAAATACAAGCATACATATTCCTTACCCTCTTCTGAGTGCATAAAGTATTATTGTATTCAAACCGGAAGACATATTGTTGTTGGTGCTTTAATAGTAAAGTCTGTTTTGGGTTTAATCATCAATGGATTGACTTCTGGACCGGGACATCCATCTACCATATTCCTGTTGTGCAACCAATCCCAAGTGCCTTATGAAAATTGGGAAAAAGTGCTTCATCGTTGAAAGCCTATGGACCCAGAAGTTTATTGCAACTGTACAGGAATTGAGGAGGAGAATGATATGAATATATTGATGGATTAATCATTTCAGAACTCATTGCCTATTTAGCCTTACTTTATTTTGAATACACTTTTGAAAAAAGTTAAGAAGTTGGAAAAAAAGTTACATAATCTTTTGCATTCTATTAAAAATTATTTCTGAAATGCTTGACCATTTGGATTGGAGGATGAAGGAACACTTCGACCACACTGAACATATTGAAAAAGGTTTGGTGCTTATGTTTTAGAAAAATGCTTGGGTTGAAGAAGATTCAACGGATGAATTTCCTTATCTACCTTTTTATAGCTTGAACATGCACTACCAATTCATGGGAAACATTCAAGAAGATGAAAGTGAAGAGAATGTTTGAACTCATTTTAGTACGTAATTTGTAGTTATAATTGCTTTTATATGTTATGTATTTGTACTGGATTTAATTTACTTTTATTGCTGAATCTTATATGTGTTGTTTGTTAAATATTTGATATTTAGGCTTCAGTGTTAGTTTGTTGGCTTGATTTTAATGCTGAATTAGATGGGTTGGCTTGAAAATTGTTAGTTTGTAATCATTTGAATTTTATATATAAATGTGAGTTTTGTGTTTTTTGTGAAAGTATACGTTAAAAAGTTATTTAATTATCATTATAAGTGTTTAATTATGTTAATTAGAGGACAACGTGGTGCAGTACGCAGTAGATTTTTGAAGAAAATCAAAATCTGAAATTTTTTTTTGTGTTGGCGCCTGAGGCGCCATTTTTCTAAAAACATCCAAATTAACTTAAAACCACGAAATACCCATGTAAACTTCATTTTTACTACTTGGGTCGTCTCATATCTCTAAGCCAAAGCCGAACTCAACCCAGGGCTTGACATTTGGTGGATTTGAGAAAATTTTAATGCCTGTAAGTCTTAGGTTCATCTTCTCTTGGTAAGAGCTTCACTTTATCATATAAATTTTTTATTGTCACCATGGATTTACCCTACATTTTGGAAATTTGAAAATTTAGGAGTTTTCAAAGAAGTTTAAAGGGAACCCATTGTGAAAAGCTTTTTACCAAATATTCCTACTTTTGGAGTTTTATTTATGAAATTGTGAATTTATTTGGATTTTATTTAAATTTATATAGAATTTCCATGGATCCAAGAGTAAAGAGAGGAAAGCCTACGGGAGATTTAGATGTAAGGAGATTTATTAATTTTAAGACTCAACATAATTATAATACTCAAATGGGCTGGAGGAAGTTGATTCACGAGCAAGAAATTTCAAATCTTGGAGGAGAGATCGAAAGGTTGATTATTGCTCATAAGTGAGAAACTTTCTGCTACTTCACTACAGTAGTCATTGTTTCTGTGATTCGAGAATTCTATGCCAATCTTTGAGTGACCACGGATGACCAAATTTATGTTTAAGGTAAGAAAGTTGAATTTACTCGAAGAAGAATCAATGCACTTTATGGACTGAGAAATGAATTTCATTGTGAGTATGTTGCATTTGTGATGAATGACTCATCATTTGATTAAGTAATTGCCTCAAACTGATGGAAGAGGAGAATGAAAAGTTAAAAATAATCACAAAGTCAATTTCTCCACTTCCATGTTAAATGTTCAATCTAAGGCATGACGTTGCTTCCAACTATCACCTAAGCTAAGTAACAAAGGAAAGAGTAGTGCTGAATTTCTGCATTCAACAAATGAAAGCAGATGATATTGGTGCTCTTATTGTGCATAATGCTCAGCGCATTGCTAGAAGTGGGACAACTAGTGGTTTGGGACATCATGCCCTTATTTTCACTTTAAGTGAATAATCAAGAGTATAAATTGATAGAAATGAAGAAATATTGCAACCACTGAAACCCATTGAAAAACCCACTATGCATAAATTTGAACATGTGCTAGATCCAGGAGTAGAAGTAGTGATAAACCCTCCATATTAGTTGCAGAACTATCTACTTCTAGTTCTGTTTCACTTTAAAAAAATTATGGAATAGTTAATGATCCAACAATAAGATCTTATAGCAATGTAGAACAAAATAAGAAGTATAGAAGCCAGAAATGCCTACAATGATGAATATAAGCAGAAAAATGTCCAACACAATGTTGCATATGAAGAGGCGATGATTAGATTTTGAGGGGTGATCATACTGTAGAGTTTCCTACATGCCCCAGCTTCACGCCTTATGTGCAAGAAGAAGAAGAAGAAGAAGAAGAAGAAGAAGAGGAAGAAGAGGAAGAGGAGGAAGAGGAAGATGATGAAGAGTAAAATTTATTTAGGTTTTGTTTGTTTTTATGTTTTCTTTGTTCTTATGTTTTGTTTATTTTTATGTTTTATTGTTGATAGTATGAATTGCAACAATTTATGTGTTTGGTTTGTAGATCTATTGAACTGGTATATGTAACAGTAAATTTTAGATTTTTTTTAGCATTTTTAATTACTTTAGTTTACTGTTTACGTCCTTAATTTATGTTTTCTTAGAAAATCCTTTGATATATTATGTCATTTAATGCTTTAAATCATGTACTTTTTAAGTTAGCAGCTGCAAAATATCAGAGCCAAATTTCATAGTGAACTAAATTTTATAAATTTCTTTAAAAATTTAAGTTTGGGGGAAAGAAAATTTTCTTTAAAAGAAATGAACTAAACTTTATATGTCCTCAAATAATTCAAGTTTAACTTTAAATAATTATATTTTTGTTTGCAAATGTTATGGTAAATTTAAGAAAAAATTTTTAATACTGAAGGTCAATTCTAGAGTTAAGATATTTGGTATGAAAGAATAAGACTATGTTTTTCTATTTAAAGTAAAGGGAAATATATTTTTGAAGTATAATTAATTTTAATAGAATCTTAGAGTTTCATGTAAGAAGAAAGGAATGAAACTTTATGAAAAATCTATAAAGCTACTATGAATTTATAAAGTGAAGGAAGGTAAGAAGTTTTGACTTTAAGAAGAGGATAGTGAAGTTCAAAATTATTAAAGGTTATCCAGATATAGTAATCCTCACATAAAAAAAAAGTGAAAGGATTGAAAATGATCCTAAAGAAAAGGAAGAAAAAGAAAAAAAAGGAAAATATGATAGGAGAAGCTTGAGGAGATGCCTAATAAAAAATTGGCTTCACTTAAATCAACTTGAGGAAAAAAACTTTATTACATTTTCAAAACTTGTATCTGAGTATTACCATCTTTACTAATAAAGTTTTCATGAAATGCTTTTTCATATGGATCTTCCAAGTATCTATGATATAACAACTTCAATTCTTCTTGAAACGGACGGAGATTCAAAACTCTTACACTTGATTACTAGGTGTTCTTATGCTTGTAGTTTTAACCTAGGTTGTTAAAAGTTTTTCTTGAGTTATACTATTATATTTATTAAAATAAATTATATAATTTTATAAGTTAATCTCTACAATAATTCATATTTTTATAGTAAAAGGGTCACTTAAAGACAATTGACATTCAAGTTTGGGGGATTTTCATACACCAAAATAATGTACTATTTTATTTATAGATTTTATGCTTATTTTGGTGATATTGTACTTTAAAGAAAGGTAATTTTCATGTTTTTTGTTGTAGTCATATCAATTTTAGGCATTTGGAGTAAAATAGCAAAAAGGAGGAAATTTAGAGCCAAAATGGAGACTTTCATGATCTTGGCGCCAAAGGCACCATTTTCGAGAGAGCTTACGCCAAAAGCACCAGAGGTGCCATTTTATAGAGGAGATAGAGAAGCGGTGCCAAAAGCACCAGAATTGGCGCCAGAGGCGCCATTATCCAGAGAACAGCTCAAACTTCATTATGCTGGAGCCAGAGGGGCCAGAAGTGTTAGAGACACTAAGACGGAGTAAGGCAGTTTGTGACTATTTTTTAGTGATTTTTGAAGTCCCAAATAATTCAAATGCCCCATGGAATGGTTCAACTCATCTAGACACTTTGCAAAGGCTCTTTAATGAAGCGATATGTCTCTTGGATGAAGGGACTTGTCTCTTAGTGTTAAAAGATGTGACTTTTGGGGGAAAAGTTGGAGGGAATTTTGAATTCCTTTTGAAAGAAGGCTAGCCCTAATTAAAAAGGAGAAGAATCTAGAGAAGAAAAGGGGCGTGTGAGATTGAAAGGAAAGTTTTGGCGTGTGAGAGAAGTCATGGAGAAGAGAGAATTTTCTTCTAGGATTGTAAGAGGAGATGGAAGGTGAGAGATTTCTTCTTCATTACACTTTTAAGAGAGAATTGAGTGTGATTGTAAAGAGAGAAAGTGCTTAAAGGGATCTTCTAAGGATTTGCTTGGAAGGAGTGTGAGATAAGTTGTGTTTTTTTCTTTCTTAGATTTGTAAACTTATTGTTTTGAAAACTTATTTTTTATATATGAAATTCGTGTTTTGTTGTATCCTTCTCATGAATTCTGAGGAGTCTTCTTCATCCTTCTCCCTACAATGAGATATGGTTTTGTGAAGATTTAGTTTTGTTTTGTAAAGTTTTAAATGTCAATAAATGGTGAGAATTTGAACTCTGAACTTCATTTACTTTTTGATATGGTCAATTAAAAAGTTAAAATTTATTGAGAAACTTACGATCCGAAAGGGTTGTACTTTCTACAATAAGGTAAGAGTCACATACAATTTCATGGGTAAGAATGTAATCCATGGGATTGTATACAAATAAATAGGGAAATATAGTTTGATGGGTGCAAAATTAGAGATTTTAAGGTGACAGATTAAAATCCCCAATTTAGTCCAATTATTTGGAAACTAATGCAAAATTTTTAGCCTGCAGGTGAGGGAAAAGTGAGAGCTCTTGAGTGGCAGCCAATATCCTCTCAAACTAACCACAGATTTAAGGACCAAAGTCTGGATTAGTTAGTATTCTTTATGCACTCTTAGAGGGTAAAGAATATGATTTCTCCTATTTGGTACAATACAATTTTTATATATGTATTTTAAATGATTTTAATTTCTTCACATTTCATAAAATTATTGTAAAGGGGAAGGATGCTTTCTTAAATTTGAACTCTTTTTTTCAAAACTTTGTTTAGTCTTTATAAGTTTACTTTTTAAGTTTAGCAATTAGTTTAGTTAACTTAGTTCTTTTAACTGCATTTCATTTAGCTCACATTAAATTTACTTTAGATTTATTTTGCTTACTTAAGTTATATAGTTTGAATATTTTGTTTGACGTTATAACCATAAGAATTTTCAACTCCCTGTCTGATCGATACTTAAGACTCCATTAGAGCCCTTTATTACTTTAGCGATACGTATACTTGCGTTATTATTATGGGGTTTGGCAGCTTGGAGATTTTAAAAGATAAAATTATTTATAATAAATTTATTTTCATTGGGATTGAAGTGCATATTTACTATTAGTGTTGTTGTGTGTGTATTGTAATATTCAAAAATATTTACAACGCACATCACATAATAGCCCAAAGAGCCATCAAGAGGCATTGTGAAATTTGATCAGTTTCAAACCAGCACTCCGGACTTTTTTGACCTCTAGACTCTAGACCTTATGGGAGTGAATCAGAGTTAAGATCATGGCTTACATGTAGTTATTGATCTGATCATACCTTAACATGTATTCACTCTTTTATGTATCCTCCAAGGAAATCTCAAATTGGTGCTTCCTCTAACTTATCAACATTATATCTTTGTTAGAGTTATCTTCCTTAAAGCTTCCTTCCATGTCGATGTATATGTGTTGTATCTTCCGATCAAAAATCATGCTTGTTTTTCCTCATCCATGTCCCCCCGGCCTTGATCTTAGATGCATGGGCTAAAAAAGCCTCCACCAACTCACTGCAGAGGAGTGGTAAAAGATCAATGAATCGGAGTCAAATGATCCCTCTCTCATGATCCTTTTGAATCTTCAATCTTATTCATTTGACTTCTAAGGAAAAGATAGTCTTCTTTGAAGGAGCATAGTAAGCGGTGTCTTCATGGATGTCTACTTCATGTATTAAGAACGATTGTAGGTCTCCCTTGATGCATTGTTCTTGTCATTCTTTGTAATACTTGATGCACTGGTGCAGCAATGTCGGGACCATATTATGCTCATGAATCCACGGTCGACCAAGCAAAGCATTGAATAAGGTTTCTGTGTTGATGATATGAAACTTGGCGGTTGTTAATAGCTCACAAACCTACATGAGTAGCGTAATCAACCCAAGCACTCTTTCTCTCTTCTGATTGAATCTTCTTAACATCATCTTATTGGTAGCATGCTCTTGTGACTCAATATCTAAATACACTAGCGTTCATAGACTCATTAAGTTGAGTGAAACACCTAGATCTACCAAAACTCTTGAGAGTACAAATCTACTAATTTGGACAAAAATGTAGAGCGGTTAGTTGTAGTTAGTAATAATAAGTAGCAAGTTTTCATCGATGAAGGTTCCCCTAGGTTGTTCCTTTAATGAACAAACTTCATCCGAGGATGTGCTAGCCACAGAATTAAGCAAATTTCTAGATCAAGTAAAGCCTTAATCAGAGATTCTTTGATCTCCTTTGATAGGATCAGAGTGTCGTAAATGCTTAGTTTGGCCAACAAATTTCTAAGATGAGCTAGTACGTTATAATCCACTTTATTTAAACCTCCAATTTCTTCTTGAGCATGTGTTTCTTCTATTGGCGGAGGTGGCTCTTCCCGAGATATTATTTTTTTACCTTTTTTTATTGGAGTCATTCTTGGGGTAACACTTTCCCACTCCTTAGGTTCACCTCAATGATCTCTTCTTCTTTTGATGTTACACCCAACTCTTCTAGTACTGACTCTAAATCCAAAAAGTCCAAGTTGGTTGCAATCGATGTTCCTTGGCACTTGAGGACTGGCTCCTCACTCCTGGAACAATCATAATTGGTGTTGTCGACATCTCCTTAATCTTCATTAGCATATCCATCAGAACTTAGTATGATTTGAGGATCATTCTGAGTATCAAAATTTGGGTTAAATCAATTGTAGTGAGTTATTTCATCATTAGAGACAACCAAAACGTAGCTGAAATCGCAATTCTAATAATCAAAAGACCTCAGAGGGGTGTAGAGATAATTATACACAGTCAGTAGTTCAAGGAATATCTCCCCCAAGTCTGAGACAACCAAGCTAATAGGGGCAACCCCTATCCCACCCTTCACACTATCAGTCTTCGTCTCATACATGATCTCGTCCATCTTTATATCAAATTGTGATGAATTCTCCAACCTAATCTCCATCTTTGGCCTGGGAGACTGCATACTCTGAGTGGTGACTCATACCAAAGCAATCTGTATCTGATACAATATCTTCTTAGATGATCTACTCCAAATTGTGCTCCATCCACTCTCATCTACATACGGATCTATTGAATTGATTAGCTCAATCGAAATGCTAAAATTATATTTATAGAACCTCTTTCAGGTTTTTAAAATATTCTTCCATAATCTTTATATTTCCCTCTCTGAAATTTCTCTCGAGCCAACCCTTGAAGCTAAAACAGTGCTATATGGTGTGTTTGAGTAATCTATGGTAAGGGCAGCAGTTGGGGTGATCCATCTTGTCAACCTCTTCTGGCTTCTTTTGCTCAAGAAATCTAAATTAGGGTATTTTCATCAAATTTTTGAACATCTTTGTATTATCTTTAAAGGAGTACACTCTGTTCAACCTTTCTACAATCGACGAACCTCGTCTTCCATCTGTCTTGTATGGTCTCAGCTGAAAATATTGCTGGTCGGACTAATTGTACTACTGAGTATGTTGCTGCTAAGACTGATTGTGTTGTGATGACTGCCAGGAATCCTGATAAGTCTACTCAGTCTAAATCCTAATTGGCTTCTTGCCCTTATTGATCTTTGCCACTGTTCCAGACTTCTTCTCAAATGCCTTAGCTGATCTAGACTTTTTAGCTTTTTTTAGTGACATTATATGCTTTATTTCTTCTTGTAAACTGTTGGTCTAGCTAAATAACTTCTTGAATAATTTAATCATAAGTCCCTTTGAGCATGAAGGCTACTAGACCATGAATGCTATTAAGTAGAATCTCTATTGCATGTTGTTTTTGCAGCAGAGGCTCACACTTCATGCTCAAGTATCTTCACATCAAAATGTAATCAACCAAGGTCTCATTGGATCTCTCCCACTCCACTACGAGATCTCCTATGGTGACATCACACTGTGCCTCAGCAAATCTATTCAAAAACAAATACTCTAACTTAGAAAACATCTTCACTGATCCATAGGATAACTCTGGGTACCAATCAAATGTGATCCGTAACAAACTGTTGACAAACTGATGAAACAACAGTGCTTCACTACCCCCAACATTGCAACAACCTACCCGGAAGTGTGAAATATGCTATCAAGGATTTCTTATTCAATCAAAATACTTGAAGTTTGGTGGCACAAAACCCTTGAGGTACGATACAACATTGAATTCCTTTAGATAGGGTATACCCTTTGAAACTGATGCACCTCCTTTAGATTTGGCTAAGGCTTCGTTTGTTTCTTTACCAACTACTTGATGTCCTTTTCTGGTACAAAACTCTGAACTAAATCCTTCTTTTGTGGTTCATCCTTGTTGGCGGAAGCTTTTTCCTTTCATCTATAATGTATACAATCTCAGGTTGGTTAACCTTTGGAGACACCATCTACTATGACTACAATTGTCCGTGCATCATAGCCATGGTAGCCAGGTGGTGGAAATCTCCTCCATTCTCTCTCCATCAGGATGATTTATTTTTCTCTTAGCTAAATAGCCTTTTGCAAGTGATCTGTAGCATTCTCCTCAACAAAAGGTGGAGCATCACATGCAGATGTCGTGGCTCTAGTCTCAACAACATTGATTTCCAAGAACTCTTCATCTATCTAATCTAACGGGTCGTAATCCTCATTATATACATCCATTCCTCGCTCCTTTTTCAACTCTAAAATCTTAGCTCTAAGCTTATTTAATTTATTGAAAACTACTTTCTCCTTAAGTAAATTGAGATCAGATGGTTTTTCTTGAACATTGTCCTATTCTACAATGCACTCTGAAGTAATGGAAGTAATGATAGTTGGAGCATTAAACTCATGATCTATCTCACAGAATTGCCCCACGGGCTTCTTAGGGTGTAATGGTGCACCAATCTTAGGTACCCAAGCTTTCTTCTTTGACGTTGATGCCTTGAGATGGAGTGTCTCTGCGGAGGCACTATTTTGTCGAAGAGAAGTATGCCCCCCTATGGTATGGACCAAGTACAACGGTAAAATTTCTCTTCCCGTGATCCTTCTTTAGCAAAATCCTCATAAAAAATAGCAAGAGGTACTCTCGGGCCCAGACGAGACTTGACCGATCTACATCCTGCAGGACTCGGGATAATGTAGTAGCATTTGTAACAGTGGCAATGGTGTCAACATGACTTCTAAGATGGAATTTGATAGGAACACTGGTTGGTGATACTTCTGCTGACTTCTATAATTGATGAGCAGATCTATCTTCCTTAAAATCTCTTTCTTTGTTTGATGATACTGTACAACCCATCCACTTGAGTAGCTTAATAACAGAACATCCTTCCTTTTTGACTAATCTCTCAAACATAGTACGGACTCAGATGATGGAAGTGGGCTTCTCCCTCTCCTTGCCATGACCATGAGGTGATGGTAAAGCAGCAGCAATCCAGTTGAGGCCGTCTTCTACAGCAGTGTCTGACAATGGGTGAAACCTACTACATCGGAGGAGAGGAGAGGTCTCAAGTACTCCAAGTTCCTTCAACTGAGGAATATCCTCGACAGAAGCTAACTTTGTAGCTTGGACCCTGACACCCTTCAGAATCTTACAGTTGCAGTTCCTCTTCTGAGACTTGGTCAGTGGCAAAACTCTCAAACTAGAACCAATCTCAAAAATATATTGCAGAGGGGCAAACACATCAACTGATCTTCTTCAAATAGAATTTCTTTCCCTTTGGCAGATGACACTAAGGGTACGATAATAGTAAATTGGGCAGTGGTAGGTGTGACGACTCTCCTTAACACAAGAGTAGCAGATCTGGCAAGTGCAAGAGTAACAGACCTGATAGGAGCTGGAGCAGTAGCGACTTTCACCTTCTTATAAGAGGGGAAGTTCTGGCAATAGTTCAAATCAAATCCAGTGGATGGCTCTTAAACCTTTGGAGCGGTAACTTTCATGACAATGAATGGGGCCTTACCGAGTACAACTTCAAACTCATCAAACCTGGATCCAAACTTAATCATGGGTGCAATACTGCGGGCCTCTCTATCAGTGGGCAGGTTTCAGAAGGAGGTCAAGTTTGGGGATTATAATTGTAGTTGCCTCTAAAAGAATGTTTTGGGGTTAGCAATGGCTAATACGTTATAATTTTACTGCAAGCACTAAAAATCAACGATGGTCATTTTTTGGATTGGGCACATCTTTCTTATTTTTGATTTTATTTCACTTTAAAAAAATTAGTGTGTTTCATTTTTTGTTTTCATTTTCGAAATTTTATAGTTTTTTTTTATTTTTTGTTTGTTGGTGATTATGACTTGGAGAGTTTAATTTATTTTGGGAATTAACCAAAGTTAAGAAATGTAAGAACTTGGCTCAATTTTTAAATAACAAACCAAACCCAAAAAAACACAAGGTAAACGGTGAAGTTCAGGACCCAGTTCAAGACCAACTTCACAATGCACTTCTTCTAGGTGAAACTAGTTCACTCACACATCTATTGAGGGTCCGACCCCACATAGTAAAAAAGGCCCTAAAGACTCTTGAACCCCTCTATTTAAGGATGGTTAAACAGATGATCCTTGAATCAAAAAGGATTCAACCATAACTTCCCAAGAAAGAAATGGGCAAAGTAGGAAAACAGAAGGAGGGTAATCTAGACCATGAGGGACATGGACACCGATGCATGAAGACCAAACCTTTTGATCATAATGGAGAGACAAACATGTCCCCAGCAGAGTCACTAGAAATTGTTGATCACCAAATTTGAATTTCAAAAATATATTTAATTTAATATATAGATGGTTTTGAAAAGTAATATTTTAATTTTTGAAAATAAGAGGCAATCCACAAATAACGTACCTATCCCAAGGAATAAACATATTACTTGATAGTAAGATTTGATTACGTAAACAAATAATTTTTTACATCCATTTTAATCTGCCAAACCTTTATGTTGATTGAAAAGTTCCCTTTTCTAATATGAAAGATTAGACAGGGTTTATATTAAGTTGGGTTCCAAAGTTTCCTATAAGAGCAAGTCCCTATAGTTAATTACATCTTAAATGACTGAAGTTACTCATGAAAACTCTCGATTTAGATCAAAAGTATTATCTTTAGGATTTCAAAGTTCAATATTTTCAAGGTCGGATAAAGAAATTTTAAATGGGGAAGATCAAATAGGAATAATTATTTGGAATCCAGAGGGAGAAAGCTAGGGGATGCTACGAATCCTGAGGAGAATCTCGGTGACTTCCCAAACTATCTAATGGTTTGGCTTTAATTTCAAGGAAATATTATTAGATGTTTCATCCTTCCAGTTTTATTATTTAAGGCTTACACTTGCATGATAATAGTCGGGAAGATAGGATGGTTTATGTCGTAACGAATGACAACCTCAAATCCTAAAGCGAGTTAGGGCTTATATTGTACAACATGGCTGTGCAAAGGCCTAAATATAATCTGAAGATTTACATTGTGCTACACAAAATACCTTGAACTCCTATGACTTGTTATGTAATTCTAAGAAAAATTATTATTGTAGATGTCTTCCTCTATCCACTTCAGCTTGCTCTGAGCCCCTCGATGAAGTGACACTCCACGTAAGAACATTATGCTTATGTTTTTCTTTCAATCATTATTAATACAATTAAACAACAAGTATGTATTTGGGTTTTATATTGATCCACCCTAGGTAAACTGGCTACTTTTTTCTATCTTAAAGGTCTTACAATTATATATCAAAAATGCAAAAGTAAAAGGACAGTAAAGGAAAACATTATAATAGACATGTTGTAAATATGTAAACAAGCATACCTAGGCCTCTGCTACTGCTGCATGGTTAGTGATACACCTAAAATATATAGCATTTACTTACACATTTTTAAACATATTTTTGAAGATATTACGCTTTAATGGAAGGTATTTTTGTGTTTTTCATTTAGGTACAGTCACATGGATAAAAAATGATAAAAGGTGTGAAAAAGGATAAAATTTGGAGCAAAAATAAAGAAGGTGTGCAAAAGAACTGTGGCACTTAAGCACCTAGGACTAGCGCTTAAGCACCAGGATAACAGAGAAAACCATGCTTAAGTGCTGCATACCTCGCGCTTACGCGCTAGAGGTAGTTATTTAATGAATCAATGAATTTGAACAAATATTTGAAGGGGTATTCAAAGCAACTCTTGATGAAAAAATGTTTTATGGTTAATGGAGACAAAAATACATTCAAATGGCTATTGAAAGGAGGCAACTCTTGGAAGGTTCATTGAATGTGGACACATTTTTGAAGAGACACCAAAGCACCTTTTAGAAAATTATAAAAGAAGACTTGGATTAAATGAAGTAGGGACTCAATTAGTCATCACCCCCCTTCTCTTAGAGGCTTCTCTTATCATAAAATTAGGATATTTTTAGAGAGATGAAAGGGAGGAGTCGTAGTGAGTTAGTAGAGAGTATTGTAACAGAAAGGAAGAGAATAGATTCAAAGGAACTTCAAAAGTTTGGTGGAGAGGAATTTGAGATAAGTTTGCATCTTTGTGACTACATTTGGTTTTAATTTATACTTCTTGTGTGTTTACAAGATTTTTACTTTCAAATTTAAGAGTGAACATGTTTTCACCATGAATTATGAGTATTTTTCTTTATCTTTTTTCTTAAAATGATAAGTGCCTAAGTGTTGGATTGAAGTTGTGTGAAGTATTGATCTTTAATGTCGTAATAAGTTGTGATGATTTTAATCCTTATACTTCATTTACTTATTGATTTTTCCAATCAAGATGTTAATATCTGTTGTGAGAACATGTAAGATCTGGGAATAAATTAAACTTTGAAGGTTTAAGAGTTAGAGGAATATAGAATGATAGGATAAAGCCCCCAATTTAGTTTATCATTTTAGGTCTTGATATGAGATGTTAGTCCATAGGGGGAGGGAGAAGAAGGAACTCTAGAGTGAGAGCTAGTATCTTTCTTACCTACCCTATCTTTAGGACTATTCAAACTTTAAATTAGCCAATATTCTTTATAGCAAGGGTAAGGAATAATATTGCTCCTATTTTGCACAACACAATTTGAACACTTCACAACAGAATTTCTATAGTTGTTATTGATTCATGATAAGAAAAATTATATTTTATTTTTATTGCTTTCATCTTACAAATATCTAGTTAAGTTTAGTAGTTATTTACTATGTTTTCAATTATCAAAAATAACCAAATAGAATCAAACTTTCAATCTTATTATAGCATCTATAGTTTGAGTAAGAATATTTTGAAAATAGAATTTGTTATATAATTCTTTTATTGCTTAAAAGATTGTAATTCTCCCTGGGGGCTCAATATTTAGGGCTTAATCAAAAGGTCCTATATTACTTAATAACGATACATATACTTGCGTAGTATCCCAATGTATAAATATAATAATTGCACTATTATTTGCCTCAGAGTCAAGTTTTTGGCACTACTGTAAAGTAAGAAAAATTTTGTTTTTTGCGCCGTCCTATATTACTTATTTATTTTATAGTACTGTCATAAAAGTTGGGATCAAGTTTTTGGCGTCGTTTGCAGCGCCCCTGGTGTGTGTTATTTTTTTTGCATTTTTTATGTCATTTTAAATCCCTAGTAACAATGCCAAAAACTTGATCTGTCCTAAAATTACGCAATAATTTGGCTTCCAAAATATGACTAAAAACTTGACCCAATTATATTTAGCAATTAAAATCAAAATTTTATTAAATATATAAAGAGTTTACACACTAGTGGTTCTACGCAAGTGCACGTATCACTTCAAGTAATATAGGACATTCCTTAAAAACCCTAGTATTGATCCTATAGAGAAGCGAAGTAAGATTTCCCTTAAGCTAATTCTAGTCTACTACTATCAAGTCTTAGTTTGGAAGATGGAAATTCTTATGATAATAACATAAATCACAATATCCAAACTATAAAAATTAAAGTAAGAAAGAGAAGTTAAAATGAGTTTAATGAATGCTAACATAAATGTGACAAAAAGAACTAAGTTTACTAAACTAATTTCTTAACTTCAAAGTTAAATTTATAGAGACTAAACAAAGTTTTTGTTACAAAGAGTTGAATATTAAGAAAGCTTCCTTCCCCTTTACAATGAGTATATGGATTGTGAAGAAATTAAAATAATTTGAAAAAATATGTATATAATGAGCAATCCTATTCTTTAACCTCTTCCGGGTGCATAAAGAACATTGACTAATCCAGAGTTTGGTCCCTAATTCCGTGATTGGGCTGGGAGGATACCGGCTGCCACTCTAGATCTCTCACAAATCTGTCACCTTAAAATCTCTAATTTTGCATCCAACAAAGTATATTTCCCTATTTATTTGCAGTCAACTCCATGGATGACATCCTCTCCCATGAAATCAAATGTAATTCTCTCTATGTTGTAGAAATCATAGCCCTTTCAGAACATATGTTTCTCACTAAATTTTAACAATTCAATTGGCCAGATCAAAAAGTAAATGAATATCAGAGTTCAAAGCATCACAAATTATTGACATTTAAAACCATATAAAACAAAATCAATTCTTCACTAAACCATATCTCAAAGTAGGGAGAAGGCTAAAAAGACTACTCAGAATTCATGAGAAGGATATGACAAAACACAGATTTCATATATAAAAATATGTTTACAAAATAAAGAAATAAAAGACACAACTTAACTCACAATCCTTCCCAAGCAAATCCCTAAAAGTTCTCTTCAAGCATTTCACTCTTTACAAGCACTCTCAATTCTCTCTTAAAAGTGTAATGAAAAAGAAATCTCTCACATTCCCTCTCCTCTTACAATCCTTGATAAAAATCTGTAAGCCCTTAACTTTCTCTCTCTCTCAAACTCTCTCTTTTTCGCCCCCTTAAATGTCACACACACATACCCACACCCACACACACACACACACACACACACACCTTTTGCCCTAGCTGCCACACACACACTCTAGAAGTCCTCTTCTTTTATTAGAGACTGCCTCCCTCCAAAAAGAATTCAAAATTCCCTCCAAAATTCTCTCCAAAAATTAAAGATTTTGACTTCTAAAAGACATTTCCATTGATTCAAGAGACATATCCCTTCATTAAAAAGCCTTCCAAAGTGTCTAGATGCGTTGAATCACTTCATGTGGCGTTTGATTCATTTGCAGCCTGTAAAATCCGCTCAAATTCATCTTAAACCACCTTAATCCATCTTACATTGTCTATGGTGCTTCTGGCGCCATTTCTGGTGCCTCTAGTGTCAGCTCTTTGGATTATGGTGCCAATTTGGTGCATCAAGCGCTACTCAGCAGTAGCTCCACCATTTTGATCTCTTTGGCTCCGTTTCAGCTCCGTTTCGCTCCGTTTCAGTTGCGTTTCCAAAATAAGCATGAAAATAACCTTTATGCAGCCTCTAAAGCCTATCACGAATGTCAATGTGAAATATTATTCACAACATTCTATATTTGGTTGGAGAGGAGGATTTTCTAGAAGTTTAGGTGCTTCTACATCTCATGCTTCTACTTCACGTGCATCTACATCACAAGGTCAGACTACTAGTTCTGATTCACAGGCACAATTAATGCAAAGAATGTTAGATGACATCACTTATAATGCAGATAAGGTACTAAATTTAGAGAATTATGTAGATCATATTTATGGTTATATGAAGAGGCATAGTGACTATGAAGAAAAATTTCAATCATCTTTGGAGAAACTTATCAGGGGTGACTAAAGTGTGATCTTTCGTTTATATCCACAGTACCCTTCATATGAGTCTAAATGAGCCTGCTACTTTTTCCGATGATGATGATGATGATGAGGAGGAGGAGGAGGATTTATTTGAGTAGTTTAATTTTTAATTGTGAACTTTATGTGTTGTAGTTGTATTGAATTGCTACTTTATTATGTGTTGTAAGTATTTAGACTACCATTATTGTTTGTGTTGTTGTGAGTAGTTATATTTTATTTATGTGGTAGTAATTGTCTTAATCATGTTGTTTAGAGTATTTTTTTGGTTTGTGTAGAACTTAATTCAGAATATTATGAAGGTTTAGAATATTACTAACTTTCACTTAAGAACTTCTTGTGAAATTTTCAAGTTACAACCATGTATTTTCTTTATGTTGCAGTTATGAATTTATGTTAGTGTGTTTGTTTGCTTTTATGTTATCGTCCACTGCATAGAATTTTCATAAATCTCATATATGTTAAAATATATGTTAAAATTAAGCATAAATCTCATATATGTTAAAATTAAGTTAAAATTTGATCAATTAAATTTTACTCCTGTTTTTTATTTTTGTACTTGTATATTTAGGGTATAAAAGTTGTTGTAAGCATGTTATTTTTAGTTTTGATTTCTACCTATATATATCTGATGTTAAAGTGTTTTATCTTATTAAAAATTTAAGTCTTTTAAGGGGGGAGGAAAAATAATTTTCAAAATTTGAATTTTATTTGTTCTCAAATGTGCTACAAATAAATTTGATTTTGATTGAAAAAAAATGATTATGTATATGAAGTTATATTAGGGAAGTAAAATTTTGAATATAGAAATGAGTAAGAAAACTTAGTTGAAACCTATAGTAATGAAGAAAAAATTAAAGTTAAAAGATTTTATGTTAAGAATTTTTAGTGTAGAAACGATAATTATTGTGTAACTATCTCTAGTAGGAGAAGTTATATTTTTGAAAAATGTAGAAGGTTTAGACTTTTATTTTTAACACTTAATCTTCTTTTGATTAAAAATAGTTTTCAAAACTATTATTATATTTTTAAGTAAAGGATATATATCAAACCTTTGCTTTAGGAAAAAAGGAGTGAAATTCAAAATCATTAAAGGTCTATCCAGATAAAGTAATCCTCACCTGAAAAAGAAAAAGAAAAAGAAAAAAAAGAAAAAGAAAAAGGAAAAGAAAAGAAAAAGTAAAGTTGAAAAAAAGAGGAGAAGCTTGAGGATTAGTACCTAATCAAAAATTGGTTTCACATCAAATCTTTTTAAAGTAAGATTTGAGAAACTTTTAAGCTTAAGGATATAATATAGTAAGTATAATTATTCTTAATAAAAATCTTTAAGTGGAGAAGATAGAATGTCTAAACCCGATATTTTAAGAATTTACAAGTATTTCTGAACTAGATAGGAACTCATAATTTAGAATGTTCACAATGTCTACATACCATGGAACACGCCACTCATTAATATTGAACAATTTTTCATCTGGAAAATATTCATTAATCTCTTTTTCAAAATAGAGTGGTTTTTCTAATTCAAGCCTGGACGGATGATCAGCAATTTGATTCTCAGCTCCCTTCCTATCTACTATTTTAAAGTCAAATTCCTACAAAAGAAGAACCCATCGAATCAATCTAGGTTTTGTATCCTTCTTTTTCATTAAGTACTTAATAACAGAATGATCTGTATGCACAATACATTTAGTTCCAATCAAGTATGATCTAAATTTATCAAAAACATATACTATAACTAATAACTCTCTACTGCTAATAACTCTTTCTTAGTTATGGTATAATTAATTTGAGCTGCATTAAGAGTTCTACTAATATAGTAGATAACTCTGAAAATCTTATCATCATTTTGTCCTAAAACATCTCCAATAGCATAATCACTAGCATCACACATTAACTCAAAAGATTTTTCCCAATCTAGTGCAATAATAATTGGTGCAGTGACTAATTTTTCCTTTAATGATTCAAAAGTTTTTATGCACTCATCATAAAAACTAAAAATTACATCTTTTTTAAGTAAATGGCACAAAGGCTTAGCAATCTTTGAAAATTCTTTAATATCTCGCCTGTAGAATCCAACATGTTCTAAAAAACACATAATTTCCTTCACACTTGTTGGGTAAGGTAAATTAGCGATCACTTGAATTTTTGCAGGGTCTACTTCCATACCATTTTTTGAAATTTGATGTCCCAAAACTATTCCTCCTGCTACCATAAATTGGTATTTTTCCCAATTAATAACTAAATTTGTTCCTTTATAGTACTTAAATTAAGGATTAAATTTGTTTCTTCACAGCGCTTAATAACTTTTGATAGATGTTCTAAACATGAGTCAAATGAAGTTCTAAACACTGAAAAATCATCCATAAAAACCTAAATTTCTTTTTCAATTAAATCACAAAAAATAGTTATCATACATCTTTGAAATGTCGCAGGTGCATTGCATAAACTAAAGGGCATTCTTCTAAAAGCAAATGTACCATAAGGACTAGTAAAAGTTGTTTTCTCTTGATCCTTAAGAGCTATTTGTATTTGGTGATAACCAATATATCCATCCAGAAAATAAAAATATTTATGCCCAACTAGTCCATCCAACATCTGATCAAGAAATGGTAGTGAGAAATGATCTTTCCTTCTGGCAAGATTTAGTTTTTTATAATCAATGCATATTCACCATCCTGTAACTTGTCTTATTGGTATTAACTCATTATATTCAATCAAATTCACAGTCACTCCTCCTTTCTTAGGAATGCAGTGAATTGGACTAACCCATGCGCTATCAAAAATAGGGTAGATAACCCCAGCATCTAACCACTTTAAAATTTCTTTCTTAACAACTTCTTTCATAACAAGATTCAATCTCCTTTGAGAATCAGCTCTAGGTTTGTAGTTCTCTTTTATATAAATTCTATGCATACAAATTGAAGGACTGATTCCTTTTATATCAACAATTTTCCATCCAAAGGCTTTCTTATAATTCTTTAAATTTTCATCAAACTAACTTCTTCTTAAGTAGTTAATTTCGAGGAAATTATAATAGGTAATGTAGAAGAATCACCTAAAAAAGGCATATTTCAAATGTTCAGGAAGCAACTTCAACTCAAGCTCATGAGGTTTTTCAATCGATGGACAAAAAGTTATTTCTTTTTCTGTTGTGTCCAAAACTTTAAAAATTTCTCGAACATAACTTAAATCTTCCTTATATAAATCTTTATGTTGATCGAATTCCTCTTCCTGCTCGTGTTCCAACTCTTTCATTTAAGATTTATCTTCATAAGTTGTTTTGAAATGATATTCACTAAAATATCTTTTCACATCCATTCTATAGCATTCATCATTTTTAACTTTTGTAGGGTACTTCATTGATTTAGAAATATTAAAAGTAAATGTTTGATCATTGAAGTGCATAGTTAATTCTCCATTTTGTGCATCTATCATTGCTCTTCCAGTGGCTAGGAAATGACTCCCCAAAATGATAGCTATCTCTTTATCTTCCACCATATCTAGCAAAATGAAATCAATAGGAAAGATAAATTAATTCACTTTCACTATGACATCTTCTATAACTCCTTTAGGATATGTTATTGATTTATCTGCTAACTACAGAGTTATAGTAGTAGGGGTTATTTCTCCTAATCCCAATCTCCTAAATATTGATAATGGCATAAGGTTGATGCTTGCTCCTAAATCACATAAAGCTTTCCCATAAAAT
>NW_018229542.1:221373-311015 GCF_001263595.1 Phalaenopsis equestris | reverse complement strand
CTCACTAAGTGCAACAGTCTCATTATCTTCAAACTTTCTTTTTTTGTTAAGAATATCCTTCATAAACTTCACATAGCTTGACATTTTTTCTAAGGTTTCAGCAAATGGAATGTTAATTGTAAGCTTCTTAAAAATTTCCATAAATTTTAAAAATTGCTTATCCAACCTTTGTTGTCGAAGCCTCTGAGGTAATGGAGGTGGTGGTCTTTCCAAATCAACTATAAGTGGAGAAATAGGTCTTTCTAAAACTTTCAAAGCATCCTCTTTTGGTTCATCAATCTCTTCTCTCTCTACTCAGTCTCTTTTTGAACTCTACCTTCCAAATCACTTCCACTTCTAAGTTGAATGACTTTTACTTGCTCTTTATTCTGTTCTTTTGGATTTATTTTTGTATTACTAGGAAGTGTTCCTTGGGATCTATTACTTAATGAATTTGCTATTTGTCCAAGTTGATTCTCAATATTTTTAATTGTAGTTATTGGCTTTATAACTGATTTCCCATTTGTAACACCACTTCTTCTATAGACAACTTCTTCTCCTTAAATTATGGATTACTATTAAAACCTAGAGGATAAGTAGTTCTATAATTAATATTCCCTTGATTGTTCTAGTTTCCCAATGGGTTTACTAGATTGTGCCCCCATTACTGATTATTACCACCTGTAATATTATTCCAATTGAAGTTAGGATGGTTCTTCCAACCTGAGTTATAATAATTTGAATATGGGTTATTCTGGTTCTTATTTATGACATTCAAAGTTTCTAATGATGCTTGAGAATCTACCATTTGGTCTAATGAATTTTGTTCAATCATGAAAATTGGTTGAGAAAAATGCATTCCAAATTGGTATAACTTCCTTGAAATTGCAGCAACTTGATTTTCTAACAGAGCAAAAGCATCCGTTTTGTGAATGTTGGCTACTTTCTTCAGATTTACCCCATCTAAAAGCCATTGAAAATCATTGGTAGCCATCTCTTATTTTAAAGCATAAGCGTCATTAAATGGTTTTGACATCAATGAACCACCAGAGTAGCATTGAATCCAGCTAATCCATTATAAAAAGTTTGAATTATTAACCAATCTGGTATTGCATGGTGTGGAAACTTTCTTAAGAGTTCTTTAAATCATTCCCATGCTTCATAAATAGATTCCTCTTCAAATTGACTAAAAGATGTAATATCATTTCCAAGCTTTGCAGTCTTTGATGGTAGAAAATATTTAGCAAGGAATTTTTATGCTAAATCACTCCAAGTTCTGATAGATCCAGGTGATAACGAATGTAACCATATCTTAGTCTTATCCCTAAGTGAAAAAGGAAATAATATAAGCCACTACAGTGAGTTCACCATAATATTTAAATTTAGCACACAATTCTAAAAAATTGGCAAGATGTAAATTTGGATCTTCAATTGGTGCTCTCCCAAACTAATTATTTGATATCATTTGGATATTAGTGGCTTTAAGCTCAAATGATTCAGCCACTACAACGAGTTTTTTAATAATACAAAGAAGTTCATTCACCATAGGGTTTGCATAATCTCTTAATGGTTTAAACTCTTCAACATTTTGATTTGACATTTCTTAAAATTTTCAGTAATTTTTTATTTTTTAATTTTTCTAATATTTCTTTCTATTTCAGAATCGTAAGGTACTAGTCCTGCAGAACCTGAACAACACATACAATACTATAAAACATAATAAAATAAAATAAAGCTAAAAATAAAAACACACGAACAAAAACTTTATATAAAAACAACACTACAATATTCTTAAAATAAATCTTAAAATTTTAAATAAGACTTACTAAAAATTTTGTTATCCAAAAACTACTTATTGAAAATTTTTGCAAATTAATAATAATTATTTTTCTTCCTTCCCCCGGCAACGGCGCCAAAAACATGATCCCAATTTTCTCTATAGATAGAAGTAAAATGTGATGTATGTGATTAATTTCCTTAATAGATATTCTTAATTTGCAATGGCTGCCAAAAACTTGATCCAAAGAAAATGCTAGGTAAATTTTTCACTATGAAGCAAATAAGAATGCATTTATAATATTTCAATATGGGATACTACGCAAGTATACATATCATTATATATATAACTTTTCTGATTAAGTCTTGAATATCGAACCCACGGTAAGGATTAGTTTTAGATGACAAAATACTTAGAAATTTATATTCTTACTCAAACTTAAGATGCTTAATTAGGAATGAAAGTTCAATTTTTTTGTAATTTTTGTTTAATTTGAAAATAAAGTAAGCAACTAGTTAACTTAACTAAAATACTTGCAAGATGAAGGTAATATAAGTAAAATATCTTTTTCTTTATCATGAATCAGTGATAAATATAAAAATTTAGTTGTAAAAGTATACTAATTGTGTTGTGCCAAATAGGAGCAATAATATTTTTTACCCTTACTATGGATGCTTTAAATAACATTGGTTAATCTATAGTTTGAAAAGACTTCAAGACCGGCTAGGGAGGAAAGATGCTAGCTCTCACTCTAGAGTTCCCTCTTCTCCCTCCACATGGGGGCTAACATCTCGTATCAAAACCTAAAACTATAAATCAAATTGGGGGTTTTAGCCTCTCACTTTAAAGTACTCTAATTCTACACCCTTTAAAATATATTTTCTTATTTATTTGCACTCAATCCCATGAACTACATTCTCATTCATGAAATCAATATGTGATTCTAACCATTTGTTAACTGAGATAAAACCATCTCGGATCTTACATGTTCTCACAACAGGTATTAACATCTTAATTGGCTAAACCACGAAGTAAATGAAGTGTAAGGTCTTGAATCATCACAACTTTTTACAGCATTAAAGTCTAATACTTCACACAAATTTCTTTAAACATTTAATCACTTATCATTTTAAGTAAAAAGATAATGAAAACTAAACAGAATTTATGGAGAAAACACAACAACACAAGAGTTTAAAAGTATAAATCATGCACACAAACAAGAAATCTAAATTAAAATCCAAGTGTAGTCATAAAGATAAACAATTATCTCAAATTATCTCCACCAAATGTCTTAAAGTTACTTTGAATTCTCTTCCTTCTCTCACAATACAAACTAATACTCAAAATAAAATAAAATAAAATAAAATAAAATAAAGGTGGCCGGTGGCGACGGTGATGGGCGGTGGCGGAGGTAAGCGGTGGCGGCGGTAATGTGAACTTTTGGTGGGTGGTTGCTCGCCTCTTCTCCTGGATAATCTAAGTATTTTTTTATAAAAATCCAATGGGTACCTTGGCGTCTCTTCAAAAAGGTGTCTTCATTCAATGAATCTTCTAGAAGTTGTGTCCTCATAAGCCAATTGAATGAATTTTTGTGTACATGGGTTTTTCCCATATTTTTATCAAGGGTTGCTTCAAACACCTCTTCAAAATTCCACTCCAATTAATATTTCTTCAAATAACTAACTTTGGCGCTTAAGCGAGGGGTACTTGGTGCTTAGGCGCGGAGCCTCTGACGCTTAGGCGTGGAGCCTCTAGCGCTTAGGCACCCCAGTTCATTTTGCATATTTTTTCATCTTTGCTCCAAATTTGACCCTTTTTCACTTCTTTTAGCATTTTCCATTCATTTGATTGTACATACAAGAAAAACACAAAAATATCTTTCATTAAAGTGCATTATCTCAAAATAAAGTATAAAAATGTGTAAAAAAACACAATATATTTTAGGTGTATCAGTTTACATGATTTCTATTTTTAAATTTAAGTATGGTTGTGTGTTCTCAATGAATTATAAGTAGGTTTCTTTATCTTTTTTCCTTAAAATGATAAGTGACTAAGTGTTGGATGGAAGTTGTGTTAAGTATTGGTCTTTAATGTCAAAATAAGTTGTGATAATTTTAGTCCTTGTACTTTATTTACTTCTTAATTTGGCCAACTAAGATATTAATAGCTGTTGTGAGAACATGTAAGATCCGAGATGGTATTGTCTCAGTCAACTAATGGTAAGAATCACATGAGATTGTATGGATGAGAATGTAGTTCATACGGTTGAGTGCAAATAAATAGAGAAATAAATTTTAAAGGGTGTAGAGTTAGAGGACTTTAGAGTGACAAGCTCAAGCCCCCAATTCATTTTATTATTTTAAGTCTTAATATGAGATGTTATCCCCTAGGTGGATGGAGAAGAGGAAACTCTAGAGTGAGAGCTAATATCTTTCTTACTAGCCCGTCTTCAGGACTATTCAAACTTCAAATTAGCCAATGTTCTTTATAGCATCTCTAGTAAGAGTGAAAAATAATATTGCTCCTATTTGGCATAACACAATTTGAATACTTTCACAACAGAATTCCTATACTTGTTACTAATTCATGAAAAGGAAAACAATATTTTATTTTTATTGTTTTCATCTTACAAATATCTAGTTAAATTTAGTTAGTTGTTTATTTTATTTTCAATTATCAAAAATTACCAAAATGAATCGAACTTTCATTCCTATTATAACATCTATAGTTTGAGTAAGACTATTTTGTAAAGTAAAATTTGTTATATAATTTCTAATTACTTAAGAGATTGTAATTCTCCCTGTGGGTTCGATATTTGGGGCTTAATCAAAAATTCCTATATTACTTTAAAATGATATGTATACTTGTGTAGTATCTCAATTTTTAAATATAATAATTGCACTCTTATTTGCTTCGGAGTCAAGTTTTTTGCGTCATTGTAAAGTAAGAAATATAAGTAAAGAAAATTTAGAATATAACCACATACTTCGTAGTACTGTCATAAAAGTCAGGATAAGTTAGCATAAATAAACATGTTATAATTTGCATGAAATTTGAATAAATTGCAGAAAAAGAAAGCAAGAATTCTAGTACGAGAAAGTCGGGAAGCAAGTCCTAAGAAAGCATGAGTAAGTAAAAGATAACCCATAGGCACATGTGGAAAACTAAGATTAGGTGTAAGGCTTTAGTGAAGGTGGGGGCTCAGAGCTAAACTTTGTGCATCCCAACCTTGAGTAAGAGCTACCAACCTGATAATTTACAGAGGGCAGTCCCAGACTTGACCCAAGTGATTAACCGTGGACCTTTATAAGTTTTCATTTTTAATTTAATTTTCATGGATGTAGAATTTACTTTGACAAGCAAAAGTAGTTATGTTGTGAAATGGATTGTTGTTTGAAATATTTTTATAAAGTAATATAGTCCACAGATTAATTACTCTTATAAGTTATCATTTACTCTTATAAGTTATCACTCAAAATATCCAAAAGATTATAAAAGTGTTTGGGGCATAACCCTAAATAACTTTTAAAAACCTTTGAACAGTTTCAAGTTCATTTGAACTTATTATGTTGTTCAATTAATCATCCAAAGTTAAATCTATATTCTGTGGTAATTAATTTGTCTTGTGCTCAATGGAACTTGATGTTTAATTATGCCATGAGTTAGGTACTTAGACATTCACTTTATGTTTTATTTAAGAATTGTGTAAGTGGATACCCTTAAGAGCAAGCTTAAATCATTAAGGATCTTAAACTAATGATTAAAGTTGGGCTTGTAGTGCTTTATAAACCACATTAAGCAAATTCAAATCAGGCCTAGCTCACTACTAAGCCCTTACGTTAAGTTTTTAGGGTAAATTTGCAATAATCAAACATGTTAGATAGATTTAATTCATATTAAAAGATCATGATTATCATCTAATCACAAATTAAGGGGCTTAAAATGAGTAAGCATTATCTTCTTAGCTCAAGCCCACTACCTTAGGATCATCTAATTAGATCAACTTCCAAGTCACAATAATTTAGGAAATTTACAATTTTACCTTAGTTATAGAAAAAGGTGATGAGTTGGTTCTTACCTCTTAACCCTTTATGTTTTGAATATTTAAGAGGGTTCACTATGATCAATGTTCCCATTTACCCTTTGACTTAACCTAAATTTTAACTAGGGCATTAAAATCCCATAATTACCATTTTGCCTCTAAAGTTTTCCACTTCATAAATCATTAAATTCAACTCAAAAGCAACTCAAATGACATTGAAATTTTTTGGTACCCCACGCATGGGTCAATTAAAATATTATAGGTGAAATTATAATTTTCTGATATTTAATTAATTTCTATAATTATTTTTACTTCAAAATAGAGATTTTCAATGTTAATTCATTTAATTAATCAATGTGAAGTTTTTGTTTTTAGGAAAATTATTGGAGGTTCACCTAAATAAGATGACTACTTTGACCAAATTTCATAATTTTTTGAGTTATAATATTATAATTATTTGTTTATTTTGGTGATTAATTAGATATAAAATATAATTTAATCTTAAAAACCCTTTTTATATATTTCTTTGGTTCCTTTAAGTTCCGAGAACTTAGAAAAAAAACTTTACTTTTTTGTGATTTTTATTTTATTTATTGTAATTATTTTAATGCAAAGTTAAGGAAAATACATTTTCGGCATTTAAAAATACATAACTTTATTAGAAAAATAAGGGGAAAATATTTTAAGTGGTCCTAAGTGAGCAAGGAACAATTAGTGACATTTTGGTGTATTTTTATATTTTTTTGATTTTTAATTATTTTAATTATTTTTAAATTGAAAAATTGACCCAAAAAATGGAATTTTTATTTTAACATCAATTTTTTTTTTAATGTCCCTCGTCACAAGGAACACTTGAAACCACTTTTTTTAATTTTTGAATTATATTTTATTTATTACAACTATTTTAATGCAAAAATTCCACTTACTTTGGAAAATAGACTTTAATATGAAATACATTTTAAATGGGCTTCACATTTTTATAGAGGGTTAATGTGGACCAATATTTATGAATTCTTGAGTTATGTTATAGTTTCTTAATTTTTTATGAGTTTTAATAACTTAATTACATAAGATAATACACTTAATTGATTAAACCCATTTTATATTTTTTCTAAGGTCCTCTGACCACTGTGAACCTACTAAAGCAAGTCCCATGTTTTTTTTATTTATATTTTTATTTCTATGAATTTTTTAATTGAAATAAAGGCACTTAACATGGAAAATTAGAGCTTTCATCCTCAGAGGTGTCTTCTAACTTTGGAAAAATCAAAGGACAATCCTAATCACATAGAAATCAAGCCCTCCAAATTTCATTTCGTGGAGATCAATATTTATTTAAATAAAATAAAACAATTTATGGAGTATTTAATTAATTAAAAATAAAATACATAGCAAATAATTTTGATTTTTTGTTCATAATATCCTCTTGTGTTCACTGAGCACATGTGTATTTCTATTTTATTTTTCTGATTTTTCTAAATTAAATTATGATTTTTTAAATTTTTTGAATTAATTTAAATAAAAAATGCCCTAATTATTAACTTATCCATGCGACACCACACAATGCTATGACGGTTCTGAAGCTACACGTGTCGCGCTCCCATTTGACACCACCATCCACGTCAGCGCTGACTCGGTCCATCCTTTAAGTTTCATCTCCTCATCTGACTCCCTCTTCATCGTTGGATCGATACATACGGAATGAACGACATTCGTTCATCATCCCTATCTGACCTAAAACAAGAACTATCCACACTAAAACACTTTGATCTCTCTCGATACTCAACCAAATCATTTGCAATTTGTTCTAATAGCTTCATCTAGTCGAGACGAATATATGCATACGGTTAAGAGCATATGAAATGAAACTTTTCTGCACAATTGGTGAAACCGAGCACAAATTTAGGGATTTTGGATTATACCTTTGCCCAAGAGATGAGGCCTTGATTGGATTTGCTCTAAAGCTTTGTTGTGAGGCCACAAACTTCCTGTAAGTGTTACCTCGAGTTGAAGTTGGGTCTATATAGGAGTTCAATCAATAGAGGCCACGAGCTTGATCTAGGAGTGGGTTAAAGTTCTTAACAGAGAGGGTTTTTGATGGGTAACCTCCTCGTGTGGTCTGAGAAAGCTTTTTGAACAATTATTTTGAAGTTTGGTGTGATGACCATGAAAGGTCCTAGTTTTGGGTGATAAAATTGAGCTTGGTTAGTGGATTTCAGTGGCTGAAAATGGTGGGATTGAGTCTAGGAATGCTGGGGAAGGATTTGAGAGCTATTTTTGAGGTGTGTTTAAATAGCCATGGCCATGGTGGTGAACAGAGCAAGCCAGGGGGTGGAAAAAGTTGCTTAGGTGGAGGGTTAAGTGATGCAATTCACCAATGGGAGTGAGCCACATTTGATTGATAGGATTTTGGGTTTGAGCTAAGGGACAGATCCTTAATTTTGGATTTTTAAGCCATTTGGCCTGCCGACCAGGCCAGGGGAGGTGGCTATAAAGGTCAGGAGTTTTAATGGGAGGTTTAATTGTGATTGGCTTGGAGCTTAAATAGGTTATTGCATGGGTAAGTGGGTTAGCCAAATTTAAAAGAGAATTTGCATGATGTAAAGGACCCTTGGTCCATGGCTCAAAATTGGTTCCTTGATGTGATTAGCATCCTAGGAGGCTAACCAATTCAGAAAAATATTAAGCATGGGGTTAATTTCAATGGCTTATGCTAATTTGGATTTTAGACTCAAGTACTAAAACTTGGATTTGGGTTTGATTTGGGCTTTGTTTAAAAATAAATTGAATGATCTAATTGGTATAGGGGGATGTCATGAAAAATTTAGGAAATGAAATTAGGGGAATGGAATTGATTGAAGGGCTCAATTTGATGGAATTTTGGCTTAGAGTCAATTTTGGGGTAATTGATTTGGGCTTGGACTTAGGGTTTGAATTGGGTTCAATTTTTCTAGAATATGGTTTCAATTGGTCTTGGACATGATGAATTTTGATTTTGATTTGAAATTGGGGAAGTTTGAAACCAATTTGGTAGAAATTGGGGATGATTTGGGCATCTGAGACATTTTGGGGCAATTTGGGGTTTTTGGTCAATTTTTGGTGGATTTGGGTGCAATTGAAGTTATTAAGTGGTTAGGATTGATTTTGGGTATATTTGGAGTGAATTTGGAAGTTTTGGGAATTTTTGGAACATGAGGGTATTTTGATAATTTTGGAAATATTAGCGGTTTTTTTTGGGAATTTTGAAGAAATTGCGATGTTTTGGTCAATTTGAATGGCTTAGAATGGTTTAATATGATTTTTGGGTAAATCAGTAATTTGGGGAATTTTAGAAAATTTAGGGTTCCAGGGGCATTTTGGAAATTTTTTAAAAAAATTTGGGGGTAGAAGGCCAAAGATTTATGTTTATGTGGAATTGGTATCAATTGGACATGCTAATCATAAAATTACCTTTTTTGAGCTCTGAGACCATGGAGAAGACCATTTTGGATCCTCCACGTGTTGGTCCTAGCCACCCCTAGCCAAAGGCCAGAGCTTGGGGGACCAACCACATGAGTTTCCAAAAGAGTAGAGTAACAGGGTAAGGGTGAATGATTTTAGGGTTTAGGATTGTGCATGTGTGTGCATGACTAAGACCAAATCCAGACCACCTAGGGCTAATCGTAAGGCTTGACAATCCTATGGGAACTCCTCTTGAGCTCCCCTATGTTGTTTCTAACCTTCTAAGTGCTAGATGGCAAAATCAAACATGTGGAACTCCAAGAAGAGCAAAGAGATATTTAGAATTTCTAGTGGGTAGGGTTCCATTACTAGTCCTCTAGGATAGTGATACACCAAAAAAAAGTTCAATTTTATGTATACATTTTATGCTTAAATTTGGTGATATTACAATTTAAAGAAGGGTAATTTTATATTTTGTTACAGTTATATTTATTTTAGGCATTTTGAGCAAAAAGGAGCAAAGAGGAAGAAATTTGGAGTCAAAATGCAGATTTTTAGCATCCTGGAGCCAGAATCCAGAGAACAGCATGGAACTCCAATAAATTGGCTCCAGAGATCCAATAAAATGGCACCATAGATGAATTAAGACAAATTGTGGCAGTTATTGACTATTTTTGAAAGGTTATAGAGGGCTTCAAGTAATTCAAATACCCTATTGAGTGATTCAATGCATCTAAACAGTCTGGACAGGCTCTTGAATGAAGAGATATATATCTTTGATGAAGGGATTTGTCTCTTAATATGAAGAGGTGTGCCTCTTGGGAAAAAGGAGGGAATTTTGAATTCCTTTAAAAAGAAGGTTGGCGCCCCAATTAAAAGAATTCTAGGAGGTCTTGGTGGGGTGTGAGGCGTGAGAGTGTGTGGTGTGTGGAGAGTGTGAAGAGTTGGCGTGAGAGGTTTTGGAGAGAATTTTCTTCTAGAGTTGTAATATTAGAAGGAAAGTTAGAGATTTCATCTTCATTACTTTTGTAAGAGAGAATTGAGTGTGATTGTAAAGAGAGAAAGTGCTTAAAGGGAATTTCAATGGATTTGCTTGATGCGGAGTGTGAGATAAGTTGTGTTCTGTCATTTCTTTGTTTTGTAAATTTATTTTTATATATAAAATTCATGTTTTGTCATATCATTCTCATGAATTTTGACTAATATTCTTTATCCTTCTCCCTACAATAAGCTATGGTTTTGTAAAAAATTAATATTGTTGTGCAAGGTTTTAAATGTCAATAAATTGTGACGATTCAAACTCAAATATTCATTTATTTTTTTATATGGCTAATTGAAATGTTAAAATTTGTTAAAAAACATAACATATGAAAGTGTTATGCTTTCTACAACAAGGTAAGAGTGACATTAAATTTCATGAGTGAGAATGAAATCCATGGGGTTGAGTGCAAATAAATAGGAAAATATATTTTGATGTGCGTAAAATTGGAGATTTTAGGGTGACAAACTAAAATCCCTAATTTGATCCACTTGCTTGGAAAATAAAGTAAGATTGTTAGCCCTCAAGTGTGGGAGAAGTGGGAGCTCTAGAAGGGGAGTCAGTATCCTCTCAACCAAACCACAGATTCAGGGACCAAACTCTGGATAAACCAATGTTCTTTATGCAGTCGAAAGATGATAAAGAATAGGATTGCTCATATTTGGCACAATACAATTATACATATAATTTTAAATGATTTCAATTACTTCACTAACCATAAACTCATTGTAAAGGGAAAGGATGCTTTTTTTAAATTTGAACTCCTTATTACAAAACTTTGTTTAGTCTTAGTAAGTTTAACTTTGAAGTTTAGAAAATATATTAGTTAACTTAGTTCTTTTAGCAACATTTCATTTAGCATACATTAATTTACTTTAGATTAGTTTTTCTTACTTAAATTTTTATAGTTTAAATATTGTGTTTTACATTACAATCATAAGAATTTCCATCTCCATGTGGGATCGATACTCAGGACTCTATTAGAGCCCTTTATTACTTGAGTGATACATTGACAACTTAAAGATTCTAAAATATAAAACTATTTAAATTGAAGTGATTTTTATTGTGATTGATTTGCATATTTATTAATCGTGTTGTCATGTGTGTTGTAGTATTGAAAGATATTTACAACGCATACACAAAAATACCACATCAGGTAGCCAACAGGAAATTCCTATGGCTAGTTCCCAGGCTTCTACGGTAGAAAGGCTAGATATCAACAAAAGTGAGGTCAACACCTGTCACCCTAGATTACCCACGTAAGCCCTAAGTTGGGGCTAACCTAGCCTCAAGTTTCAAACCCTAGATCAAATTTGTTAAAATTCTAGCATGTCACTCTATGATCGCCCATTTACACTCATCAAATCTTGTCTGTCTATCTATTTTCACTCACCCCAAGATTACTTTTTCTTCATCCTAAAAGTTAGTGTGTTAATTACTAATTAAGGAAAGCATAGCCCTCTTGGGTCAATACATTTTTATAATATCTTTTAACTTTTGGATTGGTCATATTGGATAAGTAAATTAAACATCAAGTAATATACCATCACAATTTTAAAATTAAAACAATTCAAAACAATTCTAATCCTACACATGATTATTTCTCATCACAAGGAGAAAAATAAATAAAATTACTTAGATTTCATGAGGAAAATACAACAACACTTGGATTGATATTTAAAATTTGGTTTATACAATAAATTATAACAAACTTAAATAAAAATACATAATACTTATCTCAAAGTCCTTCTCAAGCAAATCTCCTTAAGTTCCTTTGAAGAATTCTCAACTCTCCTTCCACACCACACACTAGTAAGAAAACCTCTCTCCCCTACTCTAACCACCTCTTTAACCACTTCGCTAACCCTTCAAAGAAACTCAACTACTCTAACTTTCTAACCTCATAATCTCCTCTCTAACAACAACCAACAAAAAACCAACACACCCAACAACCACCTTCTTTTACTTGAAGAGACACCCCCTTATATTAACTCTTAAAATCTTTACGTGTCACTTTAGAAGGCCCTTCAAAATTCATCCAAATAAATTATATCTAAAAAAAATTGATTCTAGTGCCTAGGCGTCGGTCTGGGCGCATAGGCATCAACCTTCTAGAAGCTTGAAATAATTGCATGGTGCCAAGATGCCATATCACGGTGCCTAGCTATCTGTTTCCATATTTAGGGTCTGACATTTAAGCACCAGAAGCTAGCGCCTGGGTGTCAGTTCACTTTGTGGTCCTTTGCTTCATTTAACCCCATTTTGCATCATTTTCGCTTCTTTTCCTCTAAAACTTCATCTCTTGTACCTGAAACCAAAAACACGCAAAATACCTTCCATTAAGGTGTAATATCACTAAAAATGAGCATAAAATATATATTAAAAAGTTTCACATTTACAGGCATGTCAATCACTACTTCAACGCCTATATATTAAAAAGTTTCACATTTATAGTTTCATATTAAAAAGTTTCACAATTAAAACTTCATCTCTTGTACCTAAAAGCATGGTACAATCCAGATTGGTGAGGTTATCGATTGAGGATTTGTCGAGGGTTCCTAAAGCAAATATAATCTGCCAGAAAGTAGCTAAAACTGCTTAGTAGATATCCAAGCAGAAAAGGCAAGACAGGAGTCATCTGGCATGATGGCTTATCGGTTGCATGAGGTAGAGGAGTCTTTGGTTCGATAGGCTCATCTCCTTTAGCGCCATGACACAATTCTACAGAAATTGGAGAAAGAGGTGCTTGTGGCCTAAGCTAGGGAGGCCTTTCTCTAGAAGGATGTGGTGCCTCTTTGATAGGAGATGGCCGCCATCCTGGAGGATCTCTTGACCTCCCAAATCCAATATGAAATAGATAAGATAGAAATTTCTAGATTAGGTGGCGACTTTGTGTATATGAGGTTGTCTCAGTCGGGCTAGTAGATGAGGCAGAAGTTGCCAGCTTGATTTTTTATTTTATTTTTAGCTAAGTAGCTTTAACCGAGTGACTTGAAATATAAACATTCTTATTTAAATAAAATTTTAATTTTTTTCATATCATATTGTGTGTCTGATGTGACCCCATTTTAGCGGTTATATGCAGTAAAAAGACATTGACACCCCTTGCGTCATTTTAGCTTCTTTTGGGTTGATATAAATAAATCTATTAGAGTTAGAAAAATTATGCTTTACTATTTCTCTCATTGCATTATTTTCATTTCTCCCTTCTGTGTCTACCTTCCCTCTTTTATCTCAATTGACTGTCATGGCTCCTCAGTTTTCCTCCCAACTTTCTTGTGCCAATCCCTTTGGTGAGAAATCTATAATATCTACGAAACAGATTTAGGGTCTTTAAAGATCATATTTTATTATATCCTCCATTATTCTTCGGCTAACTAAAAATATTGAGAGAGTGATGTGCAACTTTTGGAAGAACTTGGTCTTGAATTTGGATTAGTTCAAATTTGGGTTCATGCTGTTTATTTGTCACGAGCTCCACTCTATATTCAATTTTTATGGTGTTATTCTGGCACAGGTGGCACCGAACTCCGTTGACATTCTCACGATATTTATGGTTTTCCTCCAGTGGCTAGATATCCCATGGTTGTTCAAGCTTGTTTCATATTACTTTGGGTTCAAGATAATTCGGATGGGTATGCAATCTTCTCATATGGCCATAAGCTCCAGATTGTTGACATCGAGTGCAAGGTGAAAGAATGACAATCAAAGTTCATCATCACCTAAAATTGGATAGGCTAGGAAATATCCTTCTGACCCATCAGACGAGAGGTAAAGAAGCTGAAAAACCTCCCTTAAGTCAAAAAAAAAGTTTACATGAATATGATTAAGGGATAGGAATTAACTATGTATCAATATGTGGAAGTGATCGTATTCAATAAAATTTTTTGGTTGGAGGACTATGGTGACATGACTATTGAAAGTTGGGACAGATCGTATGCCAAGGAGAAAGAGCAAAAAACAACTGTGACTATTAAGATGTCTATTGGGCATCCCCGACACTAGTAAGGGACTTTCATCTTCCTTTTTTTTTCCTTTTTTTGGTGAAATTTGATAAATTTGATGATTGGTTGTAACTAAATAAGCAGGGGAACTTCCAGGGTGTGTTGAGAGGCTTTTTTTTATCTCCCAGTTTCTAGGGTTTGAGTCTGAGAGGAGGGGCATCCCCTATGAGAGTTGTTGGTGCACCAAAGTTGTCCAGTGTCCCTTTTTCTTATTACGGTGCTAAGGAAACCTCCTGCTAATTGACTTTTCTTGACATGGAGTCTAGCTCTAGGGTTGAGGAAGAGTCTAAGGTCACATAAGGGGAATTTGATCCCAACAATATGTTTGTGCTTCGTTTGTAATTACTTCAATTTCAATTTTAGACAATAACATCAAAAACTTGAATCTCACTGCCCATGTGTGTTTGCACCCATAATTCCCGACTGAGTGTTATGTAACAAATTATTCCAATTTTTCCACAATTCAATTTTATACACTAAGGATACTACGCAAGTGCACGTATTGCTCAAGTAATATAGAGTTTTATTTCAAAAACTTTGAGTATCAATCCCACAAGGAAAGACATTAATTCATAATGACTTCAGTAAAAGTTCTAGTCGACAATAAATTATCTTAGCCTAACATTTCCAAAAAGTTTGATTTTCCTAAATTCATCACTCTACTCTAAAATTAAAGGTAACTAAATTAAATAAAAACCTAATCTCTCGAGGCTGGTTAAATTTTGGAAAGTTTTTATATAATCAAAATCTCTTCTCTCTTATAATAAAGATTTTGGCATAAGCAGTAGAAGAATATATTGAATTATGTACTAATTTTTGCGCCAACAAGGAACCTATATCTACCTAAACTCTTTTGAGTGTATAAATAAGTTTAATGTTCTATTAGGTTTACATCATTAGGAGAGATGTGAAGGTGGTTAAAAAGCCTTACAACTCATGGTAAGGAACCATTCACTTAAATCAATTGTCACCTAAAAGCCCCTAATAGAAACAAATCATGAAGTATATTTCATTTAAAAGTTGCACCGTCGCCTGACTACTTCATCATAGCAAACCAGATAATGTGAGTGCACTCAAGTTGTGAAGTTATTGCTCTTCTGAGTTTTTGTCTCAACTTACAACAAATTTTAACATAACCTATGGCCAGTACGTTATGTCAATGAAGCAAAGGAGATTTCCTCATTGCAAATGATATTGAAATTATAACACTATATTGCAATAATTCAAAGCAAATATAAAAAAATGTACAAGTCTTTTCTTTATAAAAGATTCACGCCCTCCTTGCACAGCAAATAACAATCCCTTACACTCCTCTTAAATCTCTAAAAGATTAATACAATAATTAAAAAAAAATCTCTCAATTCCTCCCTTTTTCTCTTCTTTCTAAGTATCAAGAGTCACTAATAACTCCAAAAGACACTTCCCCAAATGAAGAGACCCCCCAAGCCCCCTTAAGATACCTCTCAAAATATCTAAGAGTCAATCAAATGCCCCTTCAAGATTCATCCAAATACATTGCATTTTTTAGAAAAATTTGATTCTAGGTGCCAGCCTTCTAGAAGCCCAAGATAATTGCCTAGCGCCTAGGCGCCAGTCCTGGTACCATGGCATTGGGCTCTCTGTTTCCACATACAAGGTTTGGCGCTTAGGCGTCAGAAGCTAACGCCTATGCACCAGTTCACTTTGTGTCCTTTGTTATATTTGACCCCGTTTTTCTCTGTTTTCGTTCTTTTTTCTTCAATTACTTAACCTATTGTACGTGTGATCAAAAACAAAAAAAATACCTTTCTATAAAGTGCAATATCACTAAAAAATAAGCATTAAATGTATATAGAAAAATAACAAATTTTCAGGCATGTCAGACGTTCTCCTCTTAGAGGGGAAAAGCCTAGTCAGTGAGAGTTATGCACCTCCCCCCTCCTCTGTCACGGTGTTCTAGTTCCCCTTTAGGGTGGATTTCTCCTTTAGAGAAGGAATACAATCTCTGGTTCAACACTATTGCCCACCTTACCATAATGAGCACAAAGACTAATTAGTTCTCTAAAATTCCCATTGGAGAGGAGTTCAAAACCTCAGGTTGCCTTTGTCTATTGGGTGAGTTGGTTCGGTCAGTGCAATTGGATGTCGCGCTCAAGAGGGTAGGGATGGCAGAGTTTGGCTAGATCTTTGTTCAGTTCAATTTTATGGCTTGATTGATTTTGGAGTTCAAATTGGAGGCTCTTGTCCAAATGGAGAAGCAAAAAAAAGAAAGCTAACAACTTGATGCCTAAGTTGGCCATCGATAAGTAGAAAGCTGAAGTTTAGGTGGTTGATCCCGACTTTTTATATAGATGTACAATGTTATGTATGCGATTAAATACTTTAACTTCCTTAATAGTTATTTTGAATTTGCAACAAAGTCAAAAACTTGATCCAAAACAAAAGCTAGGGAAGTTTTTCACTATGAAAGAAATAAGAATACAATTTCAATTTAAATATGGGATACTACACAAGTATACGTATCGTTATCAAGTAATATAAGACTTTCTGATTAAGTCTTAAATATCAAACCCACAGGAAAAATAACTATATGCTTTTAAGAAAACTAGAAATTTTAGAAATTTTAGATGAAAAAAATCTACTTAGCAAAATATTCTTACTTAAACTTAAGATGCTAAAATAGGAGTACAAATTTGATTCTTTTTGTAATTTTTTTGGTTTATGAAAATAAATTAAGCAACTAATTAACTTAACTAAATACTTGCAAGATAAATGTGATATAAATAAAATATCTTTCTCCTTATCGTGAATCAGTAATAAGTAGAGAAATTCCGTTGAGGCCACGTGGAGGCTAACATATCGTATCAAAACCTAAAACTGTAAATCAAATTAGGGGCTTTAGCATGTCACTCTAAAGTGCTCTAATTTTACACCCTTTAAAAGTCTAGTTCCCTATTTATTTGCACTCAACCTCATGAATTACATTCTCATTCATGAAATCAATATGTAATTCAAACCCATTTTTGACTGAGACAATACCATCTTAGAACTTAAATGTTCTCACAACATGTGTTAACATCTTAATTGACCAAATCAAGAAGTAAATGATGTGCAATGTTTCAAATCATCACAACTTCTTCCAACAGTGAAGTCTAATACTTCACACAACTTTCTTTCAATACTTAATCACTAATCATTTTAAGAAAAAAGATAAAGAAACTACTCATAATCCATGAAGAAAACACAACCACACATGAGTTTAAAAGTAGAAATCATACACACAAACAAGAAATCTAAATTAAAACCAGGTGTAATCACAAAGATAAATGCTTATTTCAAATTCTCTCTTACAAGTGTCACTCACAATACAAACTAAAAACTCAAAATAAAATAAAAAGAAAAGTGATCAGCGGCAATGGCTGCGATGGGCGGCGACGACGACGACCTTAGATGGATGATGGCTGTAAATTTGTTGGGTGGTTGGCCTGAACAATCTAGGTATTTTCTTATAAAAATCCAAGGGGTGCCCTGGTTTCTCTTCAAAAATGTGTCTCCATTTAATGAATCTTCTAGAAGTTGCCTCCTCAAAAGCCAATTGAATGAATTTTTGTGTCCATGGACTATTTCCCACGTTTTGACCAAGTGTTGCTTCAAACACCTCTTCAAAAATCTATCTAAATTAAATAATTCATCTCATAACTACTTCTGGAGCTTAAGCGCAGGTACCTGATGCTTAGGCGCTGCTCCTCTGATGCTTATGCGTCAGTCTTGGGCGCTTGGGCGGCCAGTTCATTTTTGCACCTTTCTTCGTTTTTGCTCCAAATTTGACCCTTTTTCACTTCTTTTAGCATTTTTCATCCATTTGATTGTAGCTGAAAGAAAAACACACAAATACCTTTCATTAAAGCGCAATATATCAAAAATATGTATAAAAATGTTCACAATAACACTATATATTTTAGGTGTATCAGCGGTCAACCTTGAAAAGTGGTTAAAAAGAATTGTTTGGGATCTAGGAAAAGATGGTGGAAGAGTACAAAGAATTAACATTAGCCTTAACAAAGGAAAATAAAAGGTTAAAGGAACAAGTAACCAAGATTCTGACTTCAGAGGAGTATGTTGAGGCGCTTACAGAACAACTATGGACGGACATGGTCCTGGTTGCTGAACTCTTCATCAAAGCAGGATTGGTGGAGCCCAAATGGCCAGAAATGGGTCAGTTTCACAACCTTCACTTTGATTCTTAAGATGAATGTGGCAAACCTACTAAGCTGCGTGATGATGTAGCCAACAGTGATAGTAGGCCCACAACCACCTGCATTTTCTTTCTTATAATTTTTTTCCTTTTGACATTGTTTTTTTAAAAGCATGGTTAATTTTTTTTAATAGAACTTTGTTTGCCCAAGCTCGACTGACTGATGAATGTAAAAATTCATATATTGAATTGGAAGACATTTTCTTTTTATGCTCCTGCAATTGTAATTTTTTTTGTTTGTAGGAATAGAAGTTTCACTTCACATTCATACCTTAGTTTCTTGCTCATGATATTTATTTTACTTTACCAGCTATGTGTTATAAATTGCTTGTAGGTGGCTGGGTGATTGGTTCATGGCTATGTGATAACCAACTAGCCTTTGACAGATCTCTCATCATGGTTTCCCCTATTTCCTCTTGCAAAGCTTGTCACTTTAGGTGGGGGACCAAGTTTAGAGATGATTAGAATTTGAGTTTATCAGTTGTGGTTTGGTCAGATGATCTTGGTGTCACTGTCCACCATTATTCACTTATAGGCTCGGACAAACAATCTTAACATCACGACTGACAAGTTTTTTTTGTGGGTCTAGCCAAATAATCTTAGCATCATGACCTACTAGTTTTGTTTATGAGTTTAGCCATACAATTTTAGTGTCACAGAATAACTTTGTTTGTGGCTTTAACAGGATGACCTTAGTGTTATGGCTGACCAAAATTATTTGTGGGTTCAACCTAATGATCACGACTGACTAATTTTTAGTTGTCAGGTAGCTTATGTCGTAACCGTTTTATGTCTGGGGCATCGAAGCTGGGATCCAATCTTTCACTTGGATGGGCCTCAGTCGCTTAGTTGGACCTTAGTCTTAGGTTGGGTCCCTCGCTATGAGAGAAGACCGCCTAAATGCTCCCTTCAAGAAGATTGTCGTCATATTATTGAAAGATCTTGTTACTATTGTGCAAGGAAACATCTAAAGATGTTTGTTAGATCGAAGTTAAGGGAGTTAAGCATGTGGTGAGAAGAACACTAAACTAGGTATTTTTTTATCAGGCATCTATAACATCATTGTTGTAATTTTTTTCTTAGGAATTTTAAGTTCTTTGGGGTTTGATATGATGTTATAATGGCTTTTTGATTCAGTAAGTTTTTCGAGTATGTTTGATGTGAAATTTTTTAACTCTTCAACAACAAATTGTTCAGTACCTCTTCGAAATTATAGGGGGAGTAGTAATACTTTGAAGGCATAAAATAAATGAGGATGATATTCTTTTTATTATAAAAATTAATACAAAAATATTAGGAAAGATTTTTTTGAGGTCAACTTCGCTCCATGTTAGAGAAACTTCATTTCTAGCATAAGTACTTTTATTGTATGCTTGAGCTCCTACTCCCCCATCGGATGATGTCACAATCGTTACACATCTAGTACAATTTGCCAACCATCTAACAATGAACAACATGATCAACCAGTCCGTGGGGCATGTTTTTGGCACTATTCCTTAATGAGAGAACACTTCTACTTCTTTTAACAGTGTCAACCAGAAATATCCCTACCGTTGGACACAGTTTGCCATTATTTTTCCCTTTGAGTGACTCCAACATTCTCTACAATGGATTTCAAGGAGAATATTTTCTGCCTCATTCTCTTTGATGTAGTTCAAGTATAATGATGTGCTTATTTTTTTAAATTTTTTTCCTTTTATCAATAGGTATTAGGATGCTTTGATTTTAAGTCTTTTGTGATTTATGACCTCCTTTGCAATTTCTCTAGTCTCTAAGTACTAGACGCAAGAATCTATCCAACTCTTGGTTCTTCCAATTTCCATAGGCATCACATATAGTTTCTTGATGGCTGGCAAGCTGAGTTTTTGTAGGGACACATTCCTCAAGTGAACACATAATAGTTTTGTAACATGATTTTCTTCCCAACCGATATGCTCAATCCTGAGCTGAGTAACTTTAAAATTTCAGCTTTAGTCTTACTGAGGTACCTAATCATCACTTCATCTCTAACATCAAAATCTACATTTATTTGATTAAGTACGAGTTGTGAATCTATCTTTACGAGTATGCACTCGATGCCCATTTCACAGGCTAGGTGTAAGCCAACGATCAAGGCTTTAAATTTTGTCGGATTACTCAATAACTCAAACTCTATAGCCATCAACTGATAGAAGTGCTCCTTTGATATGCTACTCAAATTTATCCCTAACCCTACTCTAGCTTAACTTGAAGCATCATCTAAATATGAGAGCCATTCTTATTAGTTGGTAGAGACTTCTTAGCTTCGCTCCATTTGTTTTGAAAAGTCTGCTAGGAAATTTGTGATTATATGAGCTTTGATGGCCAACTGGAGGAATATGTGATGTCAAATTCACATTGCTTCACCACTCACATCAACAATTAGCTGGAATGGGCTAGTCGATGACACGAAATTTTGCTTGGTTATTACTAGAGAGTATAAGGAATACTGCCTTGAAGAAGAAGGTGACTTCGAAGAGTCCCAGATAGAAGATGCTCCTCCAAATTTAAAAGAAGAGATCAAATAATTGGTCGATGAGTTAAAAGAGATCAATCTAGGGGCTGAAGATGACCCTAGATCCACTTTTATCAGTTCCCTGTTAAGTGATGATGAGTATGCATAATTGGTCAAGCTATTGAAAAAATTCTGAGATTGCTTCGCTTGAAACTACAACGAGATACCTTGTTTAACACTGAAGGTTGCAGTTCATAGACTTGGAGTAGACCCGACTATGACCTTGGTCAAGCAAGTTCCCAGAAGGATGCGTCTCGAGATTGAGCAACAAGTTTCCACCGAGATTAAGAAATTGATAGATGCTTACTTTGTGAGAGAAGAACAGTATCCAACATGATTAACTAATGTTGTGTCAATTAGAAAGAAGAATGGACAGTTTGAGTTCGCGTCAATTTCAGAGACTTAAAGAAAGCTTGCCCAAAGGACGAGTTCCATTACCAATTCCATAACTAATGGTAGACATTGCGTCGTCTGATGCAATCTTATCACTTATGGGCGGATCTTCCCTTGATGGGACGTACTGCTATAAATTTTATTGAAGTGTTAAATTAGTTTTCTTAACTTAAGTTATATTTTACATGTAATTATAAAATCACAGAACTAGTTTTTTTTATTTTTTCATAAAATCAAAAAAGAGGTTCTAACATTTACTTTCATAAAATCAAACCCTAAAAATTGCTTCGAGTTTGGACTTTTGTGAAGGAAATATGCACGACATGCTTAACTAACAATATGGATGTGTTCTCATTGATTAGATGATGCTTTAGAAATAACTCCCATGCAATTTCATAGATAATCGGGGGAGATCTTAGCGTTTGAACATGAATGGTATTCGACTAATCGTCCTGTGGGGATGATAAATGGATGTTGTTCATTTTTGTGAATCAGAAATGGAAGTCATCAATTAAGTCGAACCACAAAACCATCAATGCGAATATGATGAAATTGCAGGGCACCTCGGACGATAGTGTGGAAAGCGTCGCAAATCAAACCACTCAGCTTCGGATTTCGGAGCTGCCGAAGATGACAGGGTGCCGCGTCAGATAAGTGGGAAAATCTTAAGTTCTTATTTAATTAAATCCAGAAAACTCAAATAAACTTTAAAAAATTATAACTCCGCCTAAAAAAATCCAAAAAATAAAATAAAAATATCTCTCAAGTTAGGGAATAGAGGAGAACATAATAAAAATAAATTTGAAAAGAATTAGTTTATATTTAATTTTTAATTAATTAAATACTCTCTGGGGTATTTTAATTTTTAAACATTAAAGAAAAATCCAAAAATCATGAAATTTGTAGGGGTTAATTCTAACACTCTTGAGAATATTCTCTAATTTTTCCAATATTATGAGATAATCCTAAAATGAAAAAGACCAAATTTCTATCAAACTTGTAATTTATTTTTTAAATAATTATAAAAAATCTGAAAATTGGAAATTAAAATGGGAATTGATTAGGAAATATTCTAAAATGAAAAAGACCAATTTTCTACCAAAATTGTATTATTTTTTTAAATAATTAAGAAAATAAAAAAATTAAAAATTAAAATGGGAATTGATTAGGAAACTTGGGGTAAGAAATTTAAACCCTAAAATAATAATTTCCAACCTTTAAAAATTAAAAAATAAAAATTTAAAATCTTAAGGGCAAAATTGTAAAATTTAAAAGATTACATTGTATCACAAATTGTCTTAACCCTAGTTTAGAGCATTAAGCTAATCCTAACTTAGGTTTAAGGGATTAACAAAAGAAGACAAAAAGTTACATTACCGAAAGATCAAAAGACTTGATTAACCAAGTACAAATCCTTTAGAATTTGGACCCGAAGTTAACCAAACAAAAACTTTCCTAGCCAATGACCAATCCCCATCAAGTTGAGAAAAGGTCTAAGCCTAACTCTCATCCCAACATTGCAGTCTCCTCATAAGAGCCTTTGAGACCCTTCATAAAGAAGCTCAATGTTTTGCCATGATGTACTCCACGAACACCTCGAATGACTTTTTCTTAAGGGGCAAACTACTATTGGATTACAGTGATCTACTTTCTGCCCGACAACCTAGTCTTATCCTAACGACAGTAGCTCCTCATCTAAGGATCGATAATCAACTGCCAGACCAAAGCGGCAGACTGACAGACTCAAGCCGTCCGAGCCAAGTCTGGATGACCAAATATCAACAACAACCGATCTGCGACCTCCACCTCAGCATAGACGAACAATTGAGCCCTGTCGAACCAAGGTCTACTGATCTCAGCCGACCGAACGATAGTGTAGAGGAGCCATATGCTTATTTATGTAAATACCCAAAATACCCTGCAATGCCCCCAATTAAATTAGGGTTAAGCGTGTAATTGTACATATTATATCCCCATTGTTGATAAACAAGACACTATTCCATAAATAAAAAGATTACAAAATCTCTTTATTCACCTAATTGTCACCGTGCATTCTCCTTTTATCTATCTTTTTCTCTCTTGTTTTACGCTCTATCTGTTTGATGTGAGTCCTGGGCAGTTTCAGATTCAACACTTATTTGTTGACAAATTTAATTAAACTTAATATCTTTTCTGAATCCGAACGAATGGCTAAAATTAAAAGATGGACAACTATTTCTTGAAACAACAGACTGAATTGTGTTTCAGAAACTCAAATAAAAAAATGTAAATATGTTCGGCTATTGTTATTTACCTTGAATCAATTAATATATATCTCTAGCTGCACGTGTGTTGCAGATGCAAGCACTCCAACATTTTTTTTTTTGTACCTCAACTTCTTTTATCTCCGCCTCTCAGTCGAACAGAATTAGCATACCATTTTAAAATTTCCTCTTATATTTACCCAGACAGGAAATCCACGATAATTCCGGCAAGTGCTGTCCTCCTCTCCCGTGTGGCTTTACCATCTCCCCTAATTCGACCGATTTATCCATTCAAGCCGATCTGGAGTTATACACTGCCGCGCTTCTCCGAGCTAGCTTTAGCCTGAGGGTTGTGTTCTTACAGCTCCCCAAGCTCGATGCTTTTCAATTCCTCAAGTTGCTTCTTCTGTATCATTTTCCTTTTAGTAGCAGTCAGAGGACCCGAACTTTGCTGGTAACACTAATTCCTTGTCGGCCGGTTCAAGGAAGAAGGGAACTTTGAAGGCGGAGGCAGAGCTGATTGGTTTCCTGATAGGGAACCTGGTCTGGCTTCCAGAGTGTGAAAATCTTATTTTGGATTCGGCGGACATAAACTGTTTTCTACTCGACTATGCAGCTGATTTGGTTTCTTGGAGTGTGAAATGTGAGCCTTTTTTGAAGTGGATTAGGTAGGATTCCTAGGCAAGTCTTTTATTATCGCAAAAGGTTTTTTAGGGGTTTGGGATCGACGCGGAGGCGGCGGACATGTGCACGATAGGTTCCTGTTACTTTCTGCGTGTTTCCTGAGCTTGTTAGAGTGCTGCTATGAAGCTCTCGACTGTGGGAATCGTGGTCCAGCAGGAGGAGGAAGGTTCTCTCTCTCTCTCTCTCTCTCTCTCTCTCTTCGTTCTGTCCATTTTGCTCTCTCCTATTTATAGTTGGTTTGATGTTTGTGGTTTCGTCGACATTATAGCAGGGGGGGACAAGAGATGCTTGAACTCCGAGCTTTGGCATGCTTGTGCTGGTCCTCTGGTGTGTCTACCCAATGTCGGCACTCGTGTAGTCTACTTTCCGCAGGGCCACAGTGAGCAGGTAAAAGTCAGAAGTTCAAAAGGTTAATTTTGACGCTTGAAGGTTTCCTTTTTCTCTTTCATTGATTCATCTTAACATTGGTGTCAAGGTTGTGGCTTCAACCAATAAGGAGGTTGAGGGTCATATTCCTAATTATCCAAATTTGCCACCTCAGTTGATCTGTCAACTACACGATGTGACTATGCACGTAAGCTTGCTTATTCTATGTTTCATATCAACTTGTTAATTGGCGAAGTAAGTGTTCTGATTGATTATGAACAATTTCAGGCCGATGCTGAGACTGATGAGGTCTACACACAGATGACTTTGCAGCCTTTGAATCCGGTATATTCTCAATTTCAGTGTAGTTTGATATTGAGTGATTAATTTACCGGTTATTTTAGGTAGTGAAAGTGTTGTAAGTCAGTGCAGCAGGAGCTCAAAGATACTTACCTTCCAGCCGAGATGGGGCTGCCAAGCAAGCAGCCCATGAATTATTTTTGTAAGACTTTGACAGCAAGCGATACAAGCACTCATGGAGGGTTTTCTGTTCCTCGTCGAGCAGCTGAAAAAGTTTTTCCTCCCCTGGTGTGTTTTTATCTGCATGCTGTGTTTTTCGTAGGAGATTTGATTGGATTGACATGAAGATGATGGGTGTTGTTGCTTTCATTTTTTAGGACTTTTCTCAACAGCCACCTGCACAAGAACTGATTGCTAGAGATATTCATGATGTTGATTGGAAGTTCAGGCATATCTTTAGAGGTAGTAATAGCAATAGCTTATAAAAAATTGGTTGTTTAAGCTCTTGTATAAAATTTTTTTCCATGAAACTGTAATCATTCTCATTTTGACGCAACATTTTTCTGAAATTAATGTAAACTTTTTTAATAAAATAAAAACAACTGTTATGCAAGTAAAATTTCATCCAAATTAACATAACATCACTTGTGATAAGAAATCTATATCAACTGTTATGCTTCTTCATTTGGATCAGATGAGGATCACCAGTACATTTGCTTAATTTTTTTCCACCCATTTGATTGGATTCTTATAAAGGATCATCAAATAGTATAAATTTGTATGATAATATAAATTTAATATGTGAAATAAGGTCTCTCTCTCATGTACGGTTCATTATTGTAATTTATGTGAATTTGCTAAGCGGGGTTGTAACCCAAGAATTATGATTCATTAAAAGTTTGGTCACATTTTTCTAAGATCCTGCTGGGCCGCCATTGTAAAATGTATTGTATGATTTCCATCAAATTCTTGCTATCATAATAACAGAGAAATTTTATAAAACTTTAAAGTTAGGGCTTCTCTTTTCCTCCCACTTCTTCACCTTTGCATCCTTTCTTATATTGCTTTTGAGGTTTTGTTTGAATCTCTAAAGTTGTTCGTGATCATAATTATATGAAGGAATTTATTTTATTTTTGTAATTGTACCTTTTTAGCCATCTTTATAAGTGTCTCATTTTATCTAAGAGGTTTCTCAATTTGATCAGATTGATTTATTAAAACATGTCAAGTTTTTGTGTTTAATATGATGATCTTTGCATTTTAGTAGCTTCAAAATATTTAATTTTTTTTCGATAAGCATCATTTTATTGCTCGCTTTTTAGTTGTTTATTTTATACTAGATTATAACAGTTGATCATCTGAATTTGGTAACCATTGTGTGACATTCCAGCAAAATTTTGTTCTGGCATCAAGTCATTAACATCTTGGTGTTAATTGTGCTAGTACTGCTTTGGCATGATGGAAGGAGCAAGGGAAATTTCATCATCTCCAAATCATGACTTAAGGCAATTCAGTCTAATGGAGAACAATGCAAATGCAGAATATAATTGCCTTAATATATTTCATATGAAGTTTAATTTTTAAGTTTCTTTCTTCACAATTTGCAGGACAACCAAAACGGCATCTTCTCACCACGGGCTGGAGTGTTTTTGTTAGTGCTAAGAGGCTTGTTGCTGGTGATTCTGTTTTATTTATCTGGTTAGTACTTAAGACTTTAGTTTCATGTGAACTATGGGAATTGAGGTGTGGATCTCACTGAATGTGATTTCCAGGAATGAGAAAAATCAGCTTCTGTTGGGAATCCGACGGGCTAATCGGCCACAAAATGCTGTACCTTCTTCTGTTATATCGAGTGATAGCATGCATATTGGACTGCTTGCCGCTGCAGCACATGCTGCTGCAACAAATAGTCGTTTCACCATTTTTTACCACCCAAGGTAAGATTTATGAAAGCCACCATCTTGTTATGATATTTTTTTTATTATTTGGAATTCGCTAATGTTAAATTTATGTAGGGCTTGCCCTTCAGAGTTTGTGATACCACTATCAAAATATGTTAAGGCTGTCTTTCACACTCGTGTCTCAGTTGGCATGCGTTTTAGGATGCTTTTTGAAACGGAGGAGTCAAGTGTTCGTAGGTACGTTAGTGTTTTTTAACTGAAAGCGAAAAAATAAGTACATTTTTCTAGGTTACTAACTTTTGACTCAAAGATGCCACCTTTGTGAAATGCATGCATGAACTAAAAATTGCACAGTTTATTTTCTTCTTCTTTTTTTTTTATTTTTATGGACGATTGTCATGAATGTTGATTCCAATCTATGCCATGTGCTTCATTTTCAAGTACTACCTTGATATTTTGAGATCATCATTCAATATTCTGATTTTTTGGATTTAGTTTCTACATCCATTAATGGTTATCTATGGACATATATGCTAGAAAACCTGAGGGATGGATGCTGATAATGTTATATTGTTGATTGTACTTAGTGCTGCATGCAGAAGACTAAATTGCATGTAAAATAGATTTTTGCCCTCTCGTTAGGTTGGGTTTGCTTCATTGCTATGGTATGTGCTCCTGCCAGGATTGAACATTTGCATGTATTTGCATGTTCATTGTGAAAATGTATGTATTTGCTTGTGTATTTATGTTTAAGTGCATATATTTGCATGCACATGAATTTGTTCGACCATGTGCCTGTGTATATGTGTGCCTCTAGTTGTCCGAGAGAGCTTGTTTACTTGTGCATGTGTGGTGGTGTGTTTATGAACTAGAAAATTGCTTTATGCATGCATGCTTGTGTGTGCATGGGTAGGTGGGTTGGGGATGTAGTGGTAATCTATCTTTTCCTTTTTTTTTTTTGCTATTGTTTCTTTTTATTTGTTTATAAACTTATTGAGAAACCTATTGCTTGCTATTGATTGTACCAGTTTAAGTCCAATATTCCTTTAACACTTCGGTGAAATAGCATTCCTATCATATATTTTCTTACTTGTATTTTCCCTAATGATTCTAGATGTTAAGTTTCTGATATGTTTATGATTATATTTGCTTTAAACACCCATGTGTGGGGAAATTAAATTAATAATGTATTTTCTTGTAATAATTTACAGTTTGGAAATTTATTCTTGTAATTGGAATCTTGTGTTTCATCCAGGTATATGGGTACAATAACAGGAATAAGTGACTTGGATCCTATACGTTGGCCGAATTCCCATTGGAGATCAGTGAAGGTGAACTGTTAACTTCTCTATTTCCCTTTTCTCTCGTGTATTTTGTGTGCTAGTGAATTGTGGATTTCAAATGTATCTTGCATCATAAGTCTTGGAGTGTTCTGTTATAATTGTTATTGCTTGGGTGTGAATTTTTGCATCATGATTCATAGCACAAGGCTGCTTCTTTTGATGGGTATGTTATTGTTGGGTGGGTTCATAAAAACCCTATATGGATTTACTAGGATATCAAGATTGGTGTAAATATCAAGACAAACTTGCATGAATCTCAATGATTCTAGACAACCCAATAATGGGTGATCCAGTTTGATTCATACCACTCAAATCTAGCCTAAATTGATCAATTCAACTAAACTTGGTCGTCTATGGTGTGCTTGCAAATTTTCTACAATGAGTTAGAAATCAACAAATAAAGTTTAGAGACCTCTGCTTAGATTCCTATTTATTAGGGCAACCGTTTTGTTGTGGCAACACATTTTTCGCATTTTTCTACCATCGATGGCATTGGGAGGAACCTTATGTCATCACTTTTATGCATGAGAGCTCCATTAGAGATGCTCCCTAGCATGGATTGGCCAATCAAATTAGTTAAGCGGCTTGATCTGATTTGTTTTATTCAAGTAAAGGGGAAATTGAACCTTTTTTCCCAAGGGACCAAAGTTGGGAATGGGATGGACTTTATCATAATTTTCCACACTAACCCACCAACCAAACTGAATTTTGATATTCAAAATCTTATTGCTAATTGTATAAATAAGGTTTTAAGATAGATATTTCATACATTTATGCGGTTGTGCATCCTTGAATCAATGTCTTAATTGCTTAGTTGCGTGATCTAGATTAAGAATGTCTTAAAATGTTGCATTTTGTGGGCTCTGAAAATTCGCCTCGGCTGGTTGAATTTTGTGGGCTTTGAAAATTCACGCCCCGGCCTCTTGTTGAGAACTTTGTATTTATTCGTGTCAAATTTTTTAGAATACATATTACATAGTAGATAAGACTACCTAAAGATTTCATCCTCATTTTATAATGATTTTATGATCCGAGGTTAGAGGTTTCCCATAGGCACAAGTTTCTGTGGTTAATTACCCCTTCCGATAACGGTAGAGCACTTTTGATTGAAGCTATTCGTTATGCACTACATATTCAACATATAGTATCACAAACATAGGTTTTATGTTATATCATTTATCATTGTGAACTAAAAGCGGTTGGTGGCAAAATGATAACGAATTTGATTAAGATCCCATTGTTTCATCGTTTAGAGTCATTTTGGTCCATGATTTACTTAGAGTGGTTGCTGGTCTACTTAACATGATGAGATAATTGCCTCAATTTGACTAAAGGATCCTTAATAGTCGTCATAAGTTGCGTCATTCAATGTAACTTTGTAGATTTATGGTGGATGCTAGTCTAAGGGGATAAATTTAAGTTGGTCTTAGCTGAGTGATAAATTTATGTCAATCATGTATGCCATTGTGATTTACAACTTTAAAATATAAGAGACCATTAGGAACATATAGATTATAGCTATGATTAACATGATGAGATAGTTGCCTCAATTTGACTAAAGGATCCTTAATAGCCGTCCTGAGTTGCACCATTCAATGGAACTTTGTAGATTTATGGTGGATGCTAGTCTAAGTGGATAAATTTAAGTTGATCTTAGCTGAGTGATTGATTTATGTCAATCATATGTGTCATTATGATTTACAACTTTAAAATATAAGAGACCATTAGGAACATATATATTATAGCTATGACCATTCTTTAATGGTGTCATTTGGTGACAAATCACCTATTCAAAGAGTTCTGGTCGTAACAACTTTCTTGTGGAGCCGTTAACGGAACCAAGACATGTCACGCCATGCCATTCTTGGCGTGAGATTGATTTGAGTGTGAATATATAAATATATTTGATCTTACATTTGCTCTTTATGAGCTAAAGTTAATAAAAAAATTGTCATCCTCAATAACTATTGTGGATGGTGGATTGAGCATGTTTTAAGCTTTAGGTGATTGAATTTACTTGTGTCTTCTCTTTTGTTAGTTTGAAAATTTGATTTGAAACTGATTTAAAAATGAGTCATTTGTTTAAGATTTTCAGTCAATTTGACCATCATTGAGATTTTTATTAGTTGATTTGAATATTGTCAACTCTATATCTTATTTATTAGAGGATCATTTTCATAATACAAAATTTATTTGAATATTATAGACGCCTATTGACTCTAGCCCGTTCATAGAGGTTCGGGCTTAAAGATTATGTTTTATGATTTTTTTTATAATTTTCAAATTAAATATTTACATTTTAAGTTTGGAATTTTATTTTTAAAATAAACCACTATGGTTAAAATCTTTTATCAATGCGGCTAGCTTCGAAGATTTATTTGAAATATTAACTTTTATGATTTCATTGAAATTTGTCTCTTGAATATTATCAAGATATTAATCTTTTCAACCTAGTCCATATGAGAATCCAATTGTCGATGCGCAAGCTCAGTCTTGTCAACCTTAATTCTTATGAGGAGTAGGTCAGACTGATTGATATGAAACTTATGATCTTGCCTTATAAATAAGGCAGCTCATTCTAGAACGTGCATAATTTGATATTTAATATTTAATTTTAAAAAGAAATTTTTATAAAATTTAAATATTATAAGCATTGTAGTTTGATTTTAACTTCCAACTCATGCAACATTTGAATTTAGTTATTTAAGATAACATAAGAGCATACACAAGCTTAAATTTATTATAAAGTGCATACATTTTAGGGTATTTTAAGGATTATTGAATGATTCATGCACACATCATAGAAATAATAAAACTTTAGTATTGACGTATTCCCTATGATGCGGCCTTAACTTAAGTCCAGGTGCACTTGCACTCTGGGGGCCTTACACAAGTGCACGTGTCGCTTTTGTAATATAGGACATTTGAGTCCAGATGATCAAACCCACAGAGAACGAGGTGTTTTAAGTCTAGGAAAAGTTCCAGCCTGCTAAATTCGTTTTTATCTTGGAAGTAAATTAGTTTGAAGCTGTGCTAACTAGTCTTACTCAATTACAAACTCTTAAAGGTTTACTCCTAATGAAATTTTATTTAATATATTTGGATTGGTGACAATCAAGTTGAAGTGCTACCTTCCCTTCTAATGATTTAAGTGGAGTCAAGGAATTAAAAAATTGCAAATTGTAAATGAGGCTAGTGGAAAATAGGAGAAACTCTCTTTTTTACCTTCTCTCGAGTGCATAAAAAAGTTTGGTTAAACTAGTTTTTAATTCCTTAAATCTCAATTTGAACCTAACAAAGATTATTTCCCTAAGATTTGTATCTCTCTATAGTGTACTTGCTCCATAACTAGTTGTTATTCTATAACTTTTTTGAGTCTTTATGGGTCACAATACATTTTAACTAATCACTTGGCCAGAATGAAAATGAAATAAAGATTTGAAGGCTACTCATCACATTAAAGATTTTAAAAATATTTCTGAAGTCATTCGTTCAATCCTACACTTAATCAACACAAGGGAAAGTTAAAAAGTCTACTCAGAAAGCATTGAGAAAATACCACAAATCATCTTTAAAAACAAGTAAATCCACTATAAAATTGTGTTTACAGAATTCAAATATAAGAGTACACAATACTTAGCTTTGACACTCATTACAAAGCTTTGAGAATGCTCCCTAAAGATGGTCTTCTCCCTTGTTGCTAATCTAAACATTGTCATTACAATTCAACTCAAATTCCTCACCAATCACTCAAGTAATCTTATCCTATATTCTCCTACAACAAACCCTACTCCTTTACCAAAGACCGACCAATGATTGTAAAAAGACTCCTTTATCAAAGACCCCTTTATCGTGCAGAATAACCCCCAACATTGTGTCGAACAACTGTTGAAAACTGCCCAGGTTGTTCTTTGGCGCCTAGGCGCCACGGGGCTGGCGCTTAGGCGCTAGGCTCAATGTCTGCACAGTTTCATATGGGCGCCTAGGTGCCGAAAAACCTGGCACCAAGACATTGAGCTCCAACCTCTCGGTTCTTAGCTTGGGACTGGCACCTAGGCGCCCAAGAAATCTGGCGTCAAGGCGCTTGTCACCTGTGTCCTCCATATCTCCAAGTCACATTCACTTTGCACAATTTCTTCTTCACTTTGCTCCATTCCTAACACTTGTTGTACCTACAAAAAAAAAATCATAAAAATATATTTCTTCAAAGTGTATTTTCATTTATAAATATGTGCAAAACATAAAAAAATTAAACTCATTTCTACACATCAAAATCCCACAAATTTAAAGGTTATTTGTCCTCAAGTAACGATAGAATATTAAAACCATTTTATGTAATTTGAGGGAGTGAGTTTCATTAAAATTAACAACAATTTTTGCTTCAGAAAATTCAATGTAAATTTAGATTAACTTTAACAAATGAGTCCAACCTCAATGTATAAGTAATTCTTTTACCCAACTATGAAAACTTGATTTCTTATTTACTTTAAAAAAAACAATTAATACTTGTTAATTAAGGTACCTTAGATGGTGGAGAAACAAAATTTAAGCCCCCCATTAAACAAATTTTACTAATACTCCTTAAATACACGTAGCTTAGGAATGTAATGCAGCATCAACTTAAAAAAGAAAATCAAGTGAAAATAATTTTTGATCAAGCTGCTCCTCACTCAATATTTTCATGTAATCACTATTTTTCATGCTTTAGGGTGTATATTTTAATATCTACATAATTGTAGGAGGATTACTATATCTGGATAGTTCTTTAATAGTTTTAGATTTCACTATCATCTTCCTAAAGTAAAACATGCTACATTCAGCTTTTAAACTTTTCAAAAACTAATATATTCGTTGAAAATATGATTTTAACTAGTGCTCAATTTTATAAATAGTATATCTAGGGATACTGAGATGAACAAATATCTCTTTTTTTTTAAATGAATAGAAAAATCATTTTTCAAATGTTGAGTTACGAGTTAACTTAACACTAATCTAGTCTCATTTACATGAAATTTAAAATAAAAAATAATTATGTTTTTTTCCTTTTTCAAAAATTACAATAATTTCAAATTGACACAACATACCTCAAATTTTTTTTAAAAATATCAATCTAAATACATGTTATTGAGAACAAAAAAATTCAAGCATTAAAAAGATTCCCTCTCCCCTCGCCGAACTTAATTTTCTAAATATGAAGCAATTTAAAACATAAATATAAGCAGAGAGAAAATAGCACAAAAATACATCCTACAACATATATCTATCCACAAGATTAACAGGTATATACAAGAAGAACAAATAAGCAGTAGGAAGTAAATCACAGCTAAACGACGATGAAAATGAAACTACCTCAGTATAAAATGCAACTGGTAACTAAAAATAAATTAAGTCTACAACCACAAATACTAATTAATAAAGAGAGTACCAAAACAGCAGCAACAATTAATACACATATAGTTCAGTGCATAAAAGAAAAAAAAAATAATGTCCAGTATAATCACATAACAAAAATAAAATTAATGTCTAGTATATCCACAAATAAATAAATAAAGTTAATCCTCTTCATCATCACCATCATCATCATCCTCATCCTCTTCTTCCTCATCATCGTCCATCGGTCGACTGTGCTCATATATTTTGTAAAGTGGGCAAACTGGAACTCTACTGAGTTGTCCCCATCGTTCCGCTGATTCATTCTATATATTTCCACCTGAGCAGCCTGAAAACTGATGACGTGATCATATTGACATGTATTCTAGCAATCTATATGCGGCAAATGATCAACAATATCATAAACTTCCGCCTGAATAATGGAGATGTCATCCTCCATCGTCTTCAATTTCTCTGACATGGAAGCTATGCTAGTGGAAGGACGAGGTTGAGAATAAGATATAGAAGGCTGAAAAGAACTCGCTCCACGCCCCAAAGTAGCATGATTATTATATAAATTAACATTAGCCTTAAAAATGGGTTTTAATGGATGTAGTAGCTCCTCCCATCCCTCAAAAGTAACACCAGACTATTGACAAAGGGCAGAAATAGTAGAAGGATGTCGTTTAAAGTGGATCCTCCCTTTGTAGCATTGATGATGGAGTGATCAATCAGTGCTCCTATATCTATCGATTTCATGGTTTGGATGCAATAATTGGGAGCTGCTCTCTTTCTCTCTCGTTATCTCACTCAAATTGGTGGAAGGCAGGAGCTTGGCCAAAATGAAGTAATGCCAAGCTTTGGAAGGAGCCTTCGATTTAGATTAAAAATTTACTTTATGGTCATTCCTCACCTTTCAAACCCCTTATTCATTTGTCAGGAATCTAATGATCTCATCTAATTCAGAATCAGTGTGGGCGAAACTAGAGTAGAAACTCTGAGGGACATCTCCCAATAAGAATAACACATTAATGTGTGAAGGGGAGATATCCACCTGCTTATCCCTCACAAAAACTGAATCATCAAAGGCCTCAGGGAGGTTAGCATAGAATTCCATGGCTACAAAAATTACTGCTACAGCCATAGTAACAAAAATTCTCCCAGTCTCTCCTAACAATCATACTTTCTTTCTGACCCCCAAGACTAATGAATCCCCTCTCCGCAATTAACTTAGATACTAAGAAGTCGCAACACTCCTGAGCTTTGGAGCATGCGAACTTCTTTTTATCATATGAAGTTTATTTTGATTTTTCACCTTTAGTTTTTTGAGCCATAGGAAAGCAACAATGATGAAAATTCAACAGAATGAAGTTAAGAAATGATGTGGATGCATACAAAATACTAGTTATAAGCTTAATCAAATTATCCCAAAAATTCCTCAATTTTCACCTCTTCCAAAAATCCCGATGAAATCCCGATTGAAAATTGAAAAAATAAGCTTAGGGAGTGGATTTTATCTTTTGGAAGTGATTTCCACTCACCAAATTTTCAAGGATTGAGCTAAAATGGAAGGAAAAGGGAAGCCTTAAGTATCGCGTCTCAATTGCCGAAGAAGGGTCGGGGAGGAGGTTTTGAGAAAATGACCTAAATCGGGTCGATTTAGGTTTTGTCGAGCAAGAAGGACCGACGCCTAGGTGTCGCGATAGCAGTGCCAAGGTGCTGCTCTGCCTAAGTTATGGCGCCTGATTTTATTAGCGCCTAAGCGCCTAGTCTGCTTCTGGCACTTTGGTACCAGGGGCACTGGTGCCTATGTGCCTGACCCAAATTTGGTCCTAGTTTTCTAATTTGCAATTTTTTATCATCCCCTTGTTCTTAATCACACATATTAAGCACACCCAATCACAATTCTATGCTAAAGGTAAATGAGGACCACTCATCCTTCTTCTCTTCACTTCTCCCTTCTCCAATTCCTCATCTTCAATGGAATCTCTTTCAATCGATTGTCAGGTGCTTTACATATTTTTGTAAAGATATTTAGGTTCATATAACACCTTTACTATTGGCTTATGCGCTGTCAACCTCTAAGTACTATACTATCCATTAAAGTATACACCTCTATCAGTTTAATGAAAAAATTATCCACATGCTCCTCTAATAGTTGGTTTATTGAACCAACATGATGGAAGAACAGTGTAAGAAATAGGATGTAAAAAATTGAGATGGACATATCTTATGCTCAAACTCAACATGTCTCTTGTAAATCCTTTTCTCTTTTGAGAATTAGGGTGTAGAGGACAAGGTTGTTCCTACTACCACAAAAGACACTAAAGTCCAGTCATCAACGAGAAGAGTAAGGATTCGCCTCCCTCAATTTGCACACTCCTAATCAAATCAAAACATACACAATCTAAAAATATCAACATAAAAACAAACACTCCAAACAATAAGAAACATCAACCACAAACAAAAAGACAAATACAAACTTAGGTTGCCTTCCAAGAAGCGTTTAGTTTAACGTCCTCAAGTCGACGAATCCAGATATTTACTCAGGTTGACCCAACATTAAATTCTCATTAACTATAGGTCTCTCATCACCTAAGTAGGGTTTAAGTCTCCATCCATTCACTTTAAATACCCCGCTACTCTTAGAATTATTAATATCAATTGCACCAAAATGATAAAATTTTATTACAGAAAATGGTTCTGACCACCTTGACTTATATTTTCTGGGAAATAATTTCAATCCTGTATTATACAGTAAAACCTTCTATCTAGGCTTAAAATTTTCCTAAGAATCTTTTGATGGAGTCACTTTTTCATTTTCTCTTTATAAATTCTCGCATTTTCATAAGATTCCTGTCTAATCTCATTGAGTTCATTTTACTGCAGTAATCTTCTCTCACCAATATCTTTCATATTATAATTAAATTCTTTAACAACCTAATAAGCTTTATGTTTTAATTTCATTGGTAATTGACAAGCTTTATCAAACATAAATATATATGGAGACATTTCTATAGGTGTTTTATAAGCAGTCCTATAAACTCATAATACATTATATAATCTTAAAGACCAATCATTTCTATTTGGATTAACAGTTTTTTTCTTGAATCTGTTTTGATTCATCTATCAGATACTTCTGCTAAATTACTCGTTTGATGATGATATTCTATGGTAATACTATATTTAATTCCACATTCAGTAAATAATATATCAATTTTTTTATTTCTAATGTGGCTCCCCATCACTTATAATCACTCTAGGTATAACAAATCTACAAAACACATTCTTCTTTAAGAATTTTGCTATACCGAACATCACAATTTGAAAGAGCCGCTGTCTCAATCTATTTTGTGACATAGTCCACACCTATGAAAACATATAAATTTTCTATTGATGGTATAAAGGGACCCATAATATTTAAACCCAAACATAAAAAATTTCAATCTCTAAGGTAAAGTTTAGGTGCATTTCATCACGCTTAGAAATATTGTCTATTCTTTGGCATCTATCACAAGTTTTAATATATTCATTCACATCTCTAAATAAAGTAGACCAATAAAATCCAGATTGTAAAATCTTGAAAGCAGTTTTATCAATTCCAAAATATCTCGAATTTTAGAATCATAGCATTATAATTTCGTGGGTTTCTTGTATACATCTCCTAACTACTTGATCCTTACATTTTTTATAGAGGTATGTGTCGTTCCAAAAGTAATATCTGGCATCATGGATGAATTTCTTCTGTTGATGGTAAGTTAGATTATGGGGCCTAATATCACCACTCATGAAATTTACTATGTGAGCATACCATGAAACATATCATTCAGTAATAGCAAATAATTGCACATCAGAAAAATTTTCATTAATCTCATCCTCATAATCACATGAATTCCCCTGATCTAGTCTTAATAAATGATTTGCTACTTGATTCTAAGTTATCATTTTTATCCATTAGTTAGGTTCTTGCATCAAAAGGATCAATTTAATCAATCTCGGTTTGACATTCTTTTTTAACATAAGATATCTAATAGCAGAATGGTCGGGTATGAACGGTACCTTTTGTTTCAAGCAAATAGGGCCTAAATTTATCACAAGCATATAATATGACCAATAACTTCTCAGTAGTGGTATAATTAATCTGAGTTTCATTTAGAGTTTTAGTGACATAGTATATTGCTCTAAATATTTTATCGTGTCGTTATCCTAATACTGTCTTCATAGCATAATCACTTGCATCGTATATTAACTCTAATGGTTTCCCCCAATCAGATGAAATAATAATATGTATGAACAATACATTTTGTTTCAAGCAAATAGGGCTTAAATTTACCAAAAGTATATAATATGACCAATAACTCATTCTCATTAGTGGTATAATTAGTTTGAGTTTCGTTAGAGTTTTTGTGGCATAACATATAGCTCTAAATATTTTATCGTGTCGTTGTCCTAATACTGCCCTTGCTTCGCATATTAACTCAAATAGTTTCTCCTAATCAGATGAAACAATAATAGAAGCAGTGACTAACTTCTATTTTAGAGTATTAAAGACATTTAGGCATTAATGATCGAAATTAAATAATTTGTCCTTTTCTAAAAGTGGTATAGAGGTTTGACAATTTAAAAAAAAAAACCTTAATATATCACATATAGAATCCAACATATCCCAGAGAACTTCTAACTTACTCACAATAGTAGGTGAAGATAGTTTTTCAATAATTTAAACTTTTGCTTGGTCCAATTCGATGCATTTTTCAGATATTTTGTGTCATAACACAATTTATTTAGACACCATGAATTGACACTTCTCCTAATTGAGAACAAGGTTAGCATTTGTTTGGGGCAACTGCAGGTTTTGTTTGGGGCAACTGCAGGTTGGGGCAACTGCAGGTTATTGAATAAACTGCTGATAAGCTGATTAAAAATAATTTGTTGATAAGTTAGGTACAGTGGCCATTACAAAATTTTTTTTTTGGAAAAGTCAGACCGCAACCAGAAGACACTACCACCGCATCTAGATAGGTGTGGTGTGAAAACACTGTTTTCAGCATTTTGAAAACGCCTAAACTATCAAAACGTAGTTTACCCAAACAGGCCTGGTGCATTTTCAAAATGCCACCGCACTTAATAAGCTGCCCCAAACGGGCCCTTAGTCTCTTTACAACTTTCAACACCTTCGCCAAATGGTTTAAGAAGAGTCAAATGAAGAACCAAACACTGAATAATCATTCATAAAGGCTTTTATTTCTTTCTCAATTAGATCGCATAAAATAAATATTATACACCGTTGAAACGTAGCATTTACGTTACATAACCCAAAGGATATTCTTCGAAAAAATAGAAGTCCCATAAGCACTTGCAAATGTTGTCTTATTTTGATCTTCAAAAATAGTAGGTATCTGATGATGCCTTGAATATATGTCTAAAAAGCAAAAATATGGTTGACCAGCTAGCCTATTCAACATCTGATCCAAAAAAGGTAAATGAAAATGATCTTTTATACTGAAAAAATTTAATTTTGTATAGTCTATACATATAAGTCACCCAATGACATGGCTAGTAGGAATTAATTCATGCTTTTATTTATAGACACCGTCACTCCTCATTCTTAGGAACATAGTGAATATGGCTAACCCAAACTTTATCTGATATCGGATAGATAATACTTGCATCTAGTCACTTTAGTTAGTTCTTTTTAGCTACTTTCATAATTGTGTTTAATTTTCTTTGAGGATCTGCCCGGAGTTTATGATTAACTTCCATTAGAATCTTATTCATACATATAGAGGGATTAGTCCCATTTGTATTTGCAAGGTCCATCCGAAAACTTTCTTATAATTCCTCAGAATATCCATTAATTTCTTCTATTACGAGTGAGTCAAATATGAGGATATGATAACTAACAATGTAAATGACTTTTCCAAGTAAACATATCTTAGGTATTTAGGAAGCACTTTCATCTCAAGTTTAGGGGGTTCCTCTATAGAAGGCATAAGATGTTTACTATTTTCTGTTGTATCTTGAATCTCAATCCTCTCCCAAATAATTTTTGAATTCTCTTATACCGGTAGAGCAAATTCATCTATAGAGCCTACTGAGTTTTCTGAGTTTCCACATTCAATTCTGGCTCTACTATTTTAACTTCACAATTCTCTCTAAAATCTCTACTATACAAATAATCAATCAAATCAATACGAAAGCATTCGTCTTCTTTTCTTTCATAATAATACATAGATTTTAATACATTAAATGTAATCTCCTGATCATTTACCCTTATAGTTATTTCATCTTTTTGCATATCTATCATGACTCGTTCAGTGACTAGGAAAAGTCTACATAATATTATGGAAATTTCTTTTAACTTCGTCCATATCTAAAATAATGAAGTCAGTATGAAAAATAAATTTGTCCATCTTTATATTAACAACTTCTATCACCCCTTTTGGATAAGTGATCAATCAGTCAGCTAATTGAATGGTCATAGTAGTAGGAGACACCTTCTCTAATTCTAACATTTTGAAAATAGATGGTGACATAAGGTTTATATTAGCTCCAAGATCACATAATGCTTCACCATAAAATCTCTCCAATTGCACAATAGATAGTAATGCTCTCAGGATCTTTAATTTTCTGAGGAAGCTTCTTTTGAATGATGGCACTGCATTTCTAAATGAGTGCAACTGTCTCATAATCTATAAACTTTAATCTTCTTATTAAGAATCTCTTTCATGAACTTTATATAATTGGACATTTGCTCCAGAACCTCATTAAAAAGAATATTAATAGTCAGCTTCTTAAATACTTACAAAAATCTCGAAAATAATTGATCAAATTTTTATTTCTGAAGTCTTTGAGAAAATAGAGGTGGCAGTTCTTCTAAGTTAATATTAGTTGGTTAAACTGATTTTTCTAAAGCTTTAGCAATGTCTTTGAAAGGTTTTTCAGGTTGTACATTATTCTTTTCAAGTTCAACATTTTTCCAAACTACTTCCTCCAATTCTCTTCTACTCTTTAATTGGATAGCTTTCACATGCTCATTAATCTTCTCTTTAGGATTAATCTTTGTGTTGCTAGGAAGAGTTCCTTGGGGGCGATTGCTAGGTGAGTTAGCAATCTGTCTTAAATGGTTTCTTATGTTTCTAATTGTTGCACTTTGACTTTGTAGTTGATTCCCTATCTGCAGTACATCTTTCTCCCAAGACAACTTCTACTCCTTGAATTGTGAGTTAGAGTTGAATCCTGGAGGATAAGGTCTATAATTGGTACTATCCTAGTTATTCCAATTTCCTAAATGATTTGCTTGGTGATTTCCTCATTGTTGGTTTCCCCCACCATAGTTGTTCCAATTAAAGGTAGGATAGTTCTTCCAACCTGGATTATAAAAATTGAAAAAAAGGTCGTTAAACCTATTGTTAATTGCATTTAAGGTCTCAAATGATGAAGTAATAGAACCAACGAATTGTCCAAACGAATTTTCCTCAATTACTGGATGTATTTGAGGTTAGTTCATTTCAAATTGGTCTAGCTTTCTAGATATAGCTACTACCAGAGAAGTTAGAATCGAAAGCACATTTGTGTCATGTACACTAGCTACCTCCTCGAGTTTACTCTCTCAAATGACAATTGGAAATTGTTTATAGTCATCTCCTCAATTAGAGAACAAGCCTTATCAAATGGGGAGCATGAGCGATCCACCAGCGACAACATCAATAATCGATCTAAGGGATCTTACCAAATCATTATAAAAAGTCTGAATAATTAGTCAATCAGGCAGTGCATGATGTGTGCACTTTTTAAGATGCTCCTTAAATCATTCCCAAGCATCGTATATTGACTCAACTTCGCGTTGACAAAATAAAGTAATGTCATTTTTAAGTTTAGCTGTTTTTGAAGGCTGAAAATACTTAGCTAGGAATTTTTGGACTATCAAACCACGTTCTAATTGATCCAGGCGCTAATGAGCTTAACCACATTCTAACTTTATCCCTCGAGGAAATGAGAAAAAGCTTAAGCCTAACTGTGTCGTTTGACAAGTCATTATAACGAAATGTAGCGTAAAGTTCTAAAAAACTTGCTAAGGGTAAATTTGGATCCTCAGATGAAGTTCCCCCAAATTGATTGTTTTGAACCATTTGGATGATAACAAACTTAAGCTCAAATGTGTTAGCTTCTATGACAGAGGTTTGAATACTTAAGTGAATTTCATTTGCCGTAGGATTAGCTTAATCCCTTAATGGTCTATGCGCGTTATGATGATCATTAATCGATTCATGGGTATCTAAATTGATTTATTGATTGTTTGCCATTTTTTCTACAAGATGATCATTAATCGATGTTTGTGAATTCTTATCTGTTTTCTAATCCTCTTAATACATGTCTCTAGTTCTGAATCGTAGTGTTCAAGTCGTGTAGATCCTGAGCTACGTATTCACTGACAAAAGACTTAACTAGTAGGTTTCAAAAAAAACATAACAAACACAAAAAAAATATTTTAAAATTTTTTTCTTTTTCAAACAAACAAGCAATTACACACAAAAACTAACAATATAGATTAGTGTAATACTTTAATGGTTTATGCACATTATGATGATCATTAATTGATTCATGGGTATCTAAATTTGTGTTTTTGATTGTTCGTCATTTCTTCTACAATTTCGTGAAGTCTTTTCTGTTTTCTAATCCTCCTAATATATCTCTATAGTTTGGAATTGTAGGATTCAAGTCCTGGAGATTCTGAGACACATTCACTAAGTAAAAACTCAACTATTAGGCTTTACAAAAACACACTAACAAACACATAAAAATATTTTTTATTTTTGTTTCTTTTCCAAACAAACAAGTACACACAAAAACTAACAATATAGATTTCCAAGTCTAGGTCTAATGGTTCAACTAAATTCTCCTTAGTTAACCACACCGTCACTCCCTGGCAAGGCACTAAAAAGCTTGATGCGTCCTTAATTTAAGTTCAGGTGCACTTGCATTCTAGGGTCTTAATCAAGTGTACATATCACTTTTGTAATATACAACTTTTGAGTCCAGGCTATCAAACCCACTGGGAACGAGGTGTTTAATTCTAGTAAAAGTCTAGCCTACTAAATTTGTTCTTAGCTTGGAAGTAAATTAGTTTGTAGTTGTGCTGAATTACAAACTACTCGTAAAGGTTCACTCCTACTGAAAATCTACTTAATATATTTAGATCGGTGATAATCAAGTTGAAAAACTACCTTCCATTTTAATAATTTAAGTGGGGTGAAGGAATTGAAAAATTATGAATTGTAAATGAGGCTAATGACAAATAGGAACAACTCTTCTTTTTACCCTCCTCCAAGTCCATAAAGAAGTTTGTTTAAATTGGTTTTAATTCCTTAAACCTAAATTTGGTTTCCTAACATTTGCCACTCTATTATACATATCTTTAATGACTTGACCATAAGTCACATCAAAACCATTCTTTTCTATAACTCTCCAAAGAATTTTTATTGGAACTTTATTGTTTGCTTTCAAGTGGACGAGGACATATTTAAAAATTTTCTCGCCACATTAGAACAGCCTAAATATGTAATTAAAATTTCATGCTTTAGATACCTTTGTGTGCAAGACGATGATGACAATGGTGAGATGAAAATACAAATATTTGTCTTTATGGATTTTGAATCTTTTTACTTTATCTTAAATATATAATATATATAAACATAGAAAGAGGAAGGAGGCTTGGGTGGTTGGCTATTGAAATGTTCAGGCGGCTGTGGATTTCTTCGGTTTGGATTTTGTTGGTGAGTGCAGGGAATTCTTGGGTTTGGATTTTGTTGGTGAGTGCAGGGAATGCAAGTCTGTGCTACGAATTATTATAATAATATGTAGTAGGGAATGAGTGTGTGTATACTGGAGGTTGTGGCTTGTGGTGCTGGGTTCGACGAGGCCTTGAATTTGGCATAGGGAGGTGGACATGTGTAAAGAAGAGCTTCTCTGGGATGAGTGCAAGTCTGAATCATGAGAAGGGAGAGGCGTAGGTTGGACTGGGCATGACTGAGTAAGGGTTGAACAGGGAAGGAGATGGTTTCGGTGGTGTGTGATGTAAAGAGCATAGAGAGATATGCGCAAGAACATGGTGAACAGGGGTTACAAGAAGGATTGTTGAAGGATTGTTCTGTGTTCAGTGTGGTTGGAGCGAGTGATGAAAGGCGGGTTCATCTGGCTACTGTTAGAAATTTTATGAAAATGAGAATGGGAAAAATGGTGGGATTAGTTATATAGGATATAACTGGAATTTCAAAATTAGATTGAAAATTTTGTTACGTAAATAGTAGTCTTAACTTGCTAAATTTCATAGCAACAAACTTAAATTTTAATTAACTATATAATTATAAGCAAACATGCATATAATTATATATCATTTACAATTTTGGGAAAATGTGAAATTTAATTTAATTAAAATTATTTAAACAAATAATTATTTATATTCACTTATTATGTCTCAAATTTCATGTTGTCAACCTTGCACCTAGTTTAGCATTGCATTTCACATTCATGTAGGGATTTAGACAAACTTTGTTCTGCTTAGGTAAGTTTGATGCTTCAGGCATGTCAATAACATATATTGCAAACATATAACATGTAAGCGAGTTTGATTGAGATCAAATCAATACAAGCCATATTCATGCGATGCCGCGTTTAATAATTATCAATTATTTTGATTTAGATTGAACTCGACTCGCATATCTTTAATGTCAATAAATGTGTCCAACAATTATAATATGCACCTAAAATATATCACATTTGTTGCAAATTCATTACTTATATGGATCTCCAAATACTTGTTTCAATGTCACACTGAGGGTTTAATTTTTTCAGATATTTTTTGGTAGCAGAATCCATTTCTTAGGATCAATGTTTAAAATTGTGCATTTGGGTATTGAGGCATTTTTCTTTCGTGAGGTTAGGTGTAAGCCTTGAGGCTGTTTGAGGCGCAAGCTTCACAAATTGAAAATTGCATGATCAAAATAAATTTATAAAAAATATATATAATTCTATCATAATTTATAAATATATTAAATGAAGACATATTAACACCATAACATAATACTAATATGCTTGTGCTTTCATGAAGATGGCTAAAAGTTTTTTTTTTCTAAATTCTGCATTTTGTTATGATCACATTGACATATAGATGTTATAAAAGTATTATAAGTCCTAACAAAATTCATTCGACAATTGATTAAATAAATTTTTTAATATAATTTTCATTTTGAATATTTTACTTTACAGAGTTTTTTCTCCAATTTTTGTAATATGCACTAGTAGAAGTTTTACAATAATCATATTTATTTAAATATAAATATAATTATAATTACAAAGACCTAGAGCAGTTATCATTTGCAATCCCATTTCTTTATTATCCCTGTAACTCCTTATAACCGAGCAACGAGAGGCTTGTGGGACATGGAAGTGTGTGGTTTTGAATGAAATAACAGTAGGTGGCTGTAGTGGTGGCACTGCGTCTGGTGCAAGTTGAAATAGTGGAGTGCTGTTCAAATGAAATTACAACAAGTGGTTTGTGGGGGGTGCGAGCTTGTGGGATCAAACGGATACGCATTTAAATACCTCATCGAATCCAAGGTGAATCGCATCTTATTGTGCGCCCCAGCGATGTTGAAGCATATGTGTGGTGTGATCCAAGCGACGTGTATGCCTCGACACGGTGTGATTATGCAGAGGCTTGGCTCTAATTATGCAGTTTTAAACACTGCCTAGAATAAATATTAAATATGAATTTCTTTAGCTCAGCTGCAGTAACTTGCTGAACCATGATATTACCATAGGTTCGACGCTTTGTGCCTGATAGACTTGATGAGGACGTTTTATGTTTGGTAGTTTGGAACTTGAATTTCTTTCTATCCTAGCTTTGCACTTTAACAAACTTAATGAAGAATCACATGCATATGGTCTAGCCTTTGTGACTTCTATTTGGTTAATGACGAAAAGTTGTCAGTTCAATTCCTTACACTGTAGCGAATTTAGTGACGACATAAATAGCAAAGTTCTCTTTGTTCAGCTGCAAGCTTTATATGAACTTTAGGATAACTTTTTCAGTCCTATTCTTTATCCGTTGTTGGACTTATTGAAGAAAAGACATTTCTCAGTTTGCGCGCAGTACTTAATCGAACTTGGTGAAGAATACAAATGTTTTAATTCAATGATAGCAATGATCTTAATTTGTTTATTTATTGAGTGAGGATCATCTTATTGGATGTTGTATTGATTTGTTGACCAGGTGAGAAAATCTTCTAGATTTGGATGTTTTAATTCATTAAGTTGCATAAGTTTGGAAATGAATAACTATTGTCATCTGACAATAAAGCAGTAGCTTATGTTATGAGATTTAAAAGTTAAGTATGTAATTACTAAGTTTAACTTAATAAATTTCATAACAACAAACTTAAAACTTAATTGACTATATAACCATACACTTGCATTCTGATATTATGTATCATTAACAATATTGGGAAAATGTCAAATTTAATCCAATTTAACTAATTCAAACAAATAATTATTCCAAATAATTATTCTTATTCAACCTTTTTTTTTTTTTTGGTAAAATATGCAGTTAACATGTCTGGAATTTTGTTTTGTCAAACTCACACTCTGGCAGTGCTTGGTAGCATGCTATTAATAGAATTTAGCTATTGTTTTAATTTAAATCTAGCCAAACATAAAAAAATTTGAAAATTAAGTTCATGGCTTTGTTAAATCAAAATTGTCGCACGTCACGACTATTTTTCCTCGGGTTCCGTATCTTTTTATGACCTAAATTCGGATTTAGTAAATTTTATTGCAAGGCGGGTTTATTCCGTCGTCGCTCGCATGCTTCTCTGTCATGCTCTGGTTTTCGTAACTCCTGATTTATTTGATTTCATAAATCCTATTTAACATAAATCAGAGTTGTAACCGAACACCGCCCTCTGTTAGCTTTGCATTTCATATTCATGCGTGGATTCATATAGTATGGGTGTGCTCCTAAGGCAAATTTGATGCTACGGACGTGTTGATAACATCTTTCTTGCGAAGGGATAACATTTGATGAGTTCGATGGAGATCGAGTCGATTTGAGGCCTATTCATGTGATGTCACGGTCAATACATATTCTTTACTTAGATTTTGACCGATCTCGACTCACATATCTTATGATTCAGATGCATATGACAACACATTTGAAGTCTTCCATGTGGTTAACACCTTTGGATACCTATGAACTTGGATTTAAAGGAGATGTAGTCTAAGTTTCCAACAATTAGAGAGCTAAGAAATCGAGCTTTTAAGTGTTTGAAAGCTAAAGATCCATACTTAAAAGACACGACGACTCAAAGAATGAAGATTGTTGTTGGGTTTTCTGATACAGTCATCAGCCTTTATTAACTTAAAAACCAACCCTTCATTGGTGCACTGACATTATGTTCTCAAATCCTATAGAGAATATACAGAAAAAATAAGTCGTCAACTTCTATGACATGTATTCAAGTGCACGAGCAAATGTATTGACTGCAACTGAGCAAGAAGTATTTAAAGTTGAAGATGGAAGGCATATGAACTCTGTTTGTGTAGAAGTATTTCAACACCATGCAATGTTATTTTGCACAATCTAGTCACCGAAGGAAAAACATTGCCAAAAGAATTTGAAATGTCTAAAACGAACATCTTAATATGTTCGGTATGAATGTGTCATGACCCGGTTAGCCTTGTAGTTAATCAAGGCGGGTACAGACAGCTAAACTGTGGGAATTAAGTTTTCTATATTCATTTTCTATAACTAACATATAACAAATGAAAAAATCACTAAAGAAATTAAATTAAAGCAATAATATTAATTTTACTTCCTTACAGGTTGTCTGCATCTTCTAAAAATATTCTCTTATAGTGCTGTCTTGTAATCAATTAATTTCATCAGAAAAGTTAGTTTAAAATAATGTTTAGCTAATCAAAACCAGTGAGTACCCACACTTCTAAATTTTAATAATATAAAGAAAAATAAAATAATATGCTTGTCAGTTAAGTTTTTAATAAATCAGTATAAAATATTTGATACTTTATGAATATGATTAATTACGATTTTTTATGCTGTTCAATGTGTTTTATCATATCTATATCATTCTATATCTGTATAATCATCATAGAAGCATCGTTTAAATATTGTACTAGTTAAAATACTTCAATATCAATATTTTTTTTCATTTACGTGCACTGATACCTTAGCATTCACCATCTAATCAAGCATGCACATGCAAACATACTATAACAAATATTATCTAGTAATGATTTTTTCATTCTTATTTTTATAGCAGTCTACATACTTGTACACAAATCAATACCTATGATAATTTAAGCAATACTGAGCATACATGTCACTCCAACAATATGAATAAAATTTAATAAAAACTATAAATCGTAGGTGTGAAGTGATATAAATATAACAATAACAGTAAGTCTATTTGTTCGAGAAGAAGTAAAATATTACTTAGCATAAAAATATGAATACTCACCAAAATCGCGCGACTTATCTTAAATCTTCAATTATGTTATCTCTTTTCTCCAATAGTTAACTGCCTAATAAAAATAAAATTTTAAGCATCTCATTAATTATGTGTAATTGATTTTTAATTAATTGTGTTATTTTAAGTTTTAATTAGAAACTTTTAATTATTAAAGTTATTTTATCCTAACTATCAAAACTACAACTCACTGAACATCCATGATTTGTATTTTTATTCAATATTCAATTAATGTCTCCTCTAATTTAAATAAGTAAATATAATTTTTTTTATTTCGATTAAATCATTTATACTAATATTATTATTATAAATTATGTTATTACATATATACAAATTTAATAAATTTTATTATTTTAGTTAATATCTCAATAATTAAACTTTAAATTTGATCATTGCAATTAGTATTAAATATTATTAATTTATAAAAAATACTTTTAGAATTAAAACCCTAACCTTTATTGTTGTCGTCGACCTTTCCTCGATCCAAAAGTGATACTTTTATAGCCTGAATTAAATGCACTTAAATTTAACAACTTAAATTTATATATTTAGTAATTTAATTAAAATATTAAAACGCACCCTTACCCTAATTTTTCGGCTTGAAATCCCTACTTCTGTTTGAGCTCTTTTGTCTCAGCTAGGGAAAAAGTTTCTGTCCGGACTCCGGATATAGTTCTACGTGTGGATTCCAATAATATGCCGCCACATGTGCTACATCGCGGATGTTATTTCGGGGTTATTGAAGTGAAATCATAGATGTTATTTCTGGGTAATTTTGGGGTTCTTGAAGAGAAACTCATATATTTCACTTCAATGACCCTGAACTAACCCAGAAATAACCTCCGTACTTCCACTTCAATAATCCAGAAATAACACCGCAGAAGTTATTTCAGGATTATTGAAGTGGAATATATGAGTTTCTCTTGAATAACCCCCTAAATAACCCCATAAATAAGCCCGAAATAACCTCCGCGGTGTTATTTCGGGGTTATAGCAGTGTATGCGGTTCTACTTTAATATTTTTTTAGGTGGGTCCGATATAACACACATGGCGGTATATTACTGGAAGTACGCACGTAGAGCTATGTCCAGAGTCTGGACAAAAATTTTTCCCTCAGCTAGGGCTCGGTTGAGCGCTATACACACGCATAGAGCTTTTTTTTCTTCTTTCTCTTTCTTACTTGCTCGCACTCGCTCAAAAGGCACTCCCGCACGCAATGAATGGCTCTCTCATTCCTTCTCCTTGGCACTAGAGCTGCTTGACGGCTCTCCCTTCGGCTTCAATTGAAATCTCTGTTGTCCTCGCCCAGCCGTAACATCAATCCTCCTCTGCTCGACTACTTCTCCTCACACATCAAATTACGGTGTCCTCTCTTTCGCACATGCCGTTTGACTCTACAGGTAAGTCGATCTGGCCTTTGATTTATAGATCTAAAGTACCCTCAAGTTTTCCCGACTGTTCGCTTCCTCTCCCTCTTTTTGACTCCCTCCCTTCAACTCCCTCTAGGAGACGAAACGAAGCGTCACAAAATGAATGGTTATAATTGTCCTGCATAGTGTTAAAAGTTGATGAAACATGGTTTCATTCTTGCGTTTCGATACAATAAATAGTCGCACAAAAGTCCTTCCATTTTTATACTGAATATTTCTTTTTGGCTTGAATTTTTTTTTCTTTTTTATAAAGTAGCTTTTAGAAATCCTTCTATTATCTACATTATGGCGGACAAATCTATTGTGGATTTGTAGGTTATTTGGTATGAACTGCATCTACTTGGGGGTTTCTATTGTCATGTATTAACAAACACACAAACTACTGCATAAATACATGATAATATAATGAGGAATTTGTTGACTGTAACATTGATAAACAAGTCGACTAGTAAAAGAAAAAATATATTTTTTCTATTGTACATTTTCATCGCTTTTGTGAATCATTTGTAGTTAACATGTAGGAATCTTATCCCTCATTTTAAAGCATAGTCCGCTGATCCATTGGATTTTTTTAATAACAAATCGAGCTCACGATTTGGTCTTTGCTTTATTGCTTTTACATGATAATATAATGCTTAACTGAAGCATTTTCCACTTTCCTGTTTCTTATATGTCTATGCATGCCCTCAAAAGGGTCCTCTACGTTTTTGCCTCATTTTTCGAAGCCATGTTCTTGAATGTTTCATCATGATTAGCATCCCCGTATCTAAGCATCATAAATTGCTACTTATTGCTGATCTGATTTACCATTATAATGAATAAATCAGGTTAATTGGGACGAATCAACTGCAGGTGACAGACAATCCAGAGCATCTTTATGGGAAATTGAGCCTTTGACAACATTTCCAATGTATCCGTCACTGTTCCCTCTCAGGCTTAAATCACCTTGGTACACTGGAGTATCCTCTCTAAATGGTATTTCCCTTTCTCATGAGAGATGATATGTGATGTTAGGATGATAAAGATATAATGTAATTTATACAAAATAACTCTAATGGTTTGATTAGATGCTAGTAGATTGTTACAGACTTTCATTGAATCTTTTTTTTTTTTTTTTCGTGGCAAGATAGGATGTGCTTGAAATGAGTCTAGCCGGTTTTAAGTCAAGAAACAACAAGAATGAAATGTGTAAGAAGATTTACGTGAGCTTTGATATTTGCAATGTAACTTATGATAACCAAAGATTGTCCTTTTTGAACTGTCTTTTGCTGAAGATTAAATCATCCTTGATAGTCTTTCAAGAGTTGCAAACTTTCACGCTCAAGCAATTTTTATTTTTGGGTTGGAAACACACAATAATTAAATAGAATTAATGATTGTAAAGCTGAATACTTGAATGGTTGAATTTAAAATAGTACTTTAGCTGAATACATAGAAGAGTGAATTCATGTTAGAACAACTCACATAAACTTCGTCTAACGACAATTCGAACAAGTCAACTCGGCAAAGCTGTTGTACTTGTCATGCATATGTCTTAATTCAACCAAGTGGTGAACAACTCCTCAGTTCTCCTTATGTTGGCCTATAATATTCCATTCACAATATTGATTTTTAGATTGAATTGTGCTATAATATTTGTGACATTACTATGAATGCGACAGAAATCATGTAAATTGTCGAGTTTTATTATTCGGATTTAAAAGGAAATGTCCAACGATTTGGATCCAATAATTGATCAAGAGGCTCTGATTCTCAGGGGTTATGTGAAGGCCCATCCTGCTATGTGTTTGGTCTTTAGGAGTATATGATGCTTGCTGAGCTTCATAAGCTTACCAATAATCATGTCAATGTTGAAGAGTACAACTATGAGCCAACTTTATTTTTAGCTAAGAGGAAGGACAAAAATCATATCCCGAAAAGATTTCAACAGTTTCTTAGATATTAAAGAAGTCATCATACTGAGCAAGCAGATAGAGAAATAAATTTTTTTTTTTTTTTGAAAAGACAAATAATCATCCCTTTGAGGGGTGAGTAAGAATTGAACAACAAAGGGATGACTATAAAAGGGAATTGTTGTTGCCACAACCTAATTACACACCATATGTAATGCCTCTTTTGAGACTCTTCATGTCCGAGCTAAATGAGACAATTCAAAATAAAGTACTTCGAGTGATCAATGCGGATGTGATTAATGCGGATGAGTGCTAGAGCATATCTCAGTGACTTGAGGTAGTACTGTCTTATCACTGTGATCAAGGGCATGACATGGAAGTGTCACCATTTGAGAACCTTGGTTGAAGAGCATATCAAAGCAGGAAAGCATAATAAGTTTATTTCTAGAGACGCGAGTTCAAATACATAGGTAGTAGCACCATTAAAAAAATTAGAAGTGAACCTGTACCTACTAAGACTTTTCACATTGCTAGGTAGTTTCAACAATCTATGGAGAAGTTGGAGTGGAGTGTCGGCCATTTATTTTTAAAATCATTTAAATTTAATTTGATATATATGTGTATGGTTATAATTTTTTAGAAAATAATATTTTAATTTTGAAAAGTGAGGCCGAATGGGTCTCATACATTTGGTAGTTTAGATGACTGGGCGCAATACCACAAGTAATACACTATCTCGAAGAATATGCATATAACTTGTTGGTAGTTTTAACCACATAAACTAAAATATTTGTGCGTCCGTTGGGTCTGCGAAACCTTTTTTTATAAGCCGACAAGTTCCCCTATTTAATACGGGAGATTAAATAGGGTTTATATTAAGTTGGGTTCTTAAGTTCCCTATGGAGGCAAGCCTCTATAGTTAATTATCTCTTAAATGACCGAAATCACTTAAGAAGACTCTCAATTATGATCAGTGATTTAGTCTTCATAATTTCAAAGTATAAGTTTCTGAGGTTAAATGTGAGGAAAAAAAAGCGGAGGAGACTCAAAATAGGAACAATTATTTTTAGGAGTCAATGAAATAAAAAGTAGGGGATGTCACAGATCCGAAGAAACCCGGGTGACTTCCCACCTATTCTACGATTAGACCTTAACTCTGAAGAAACTTCCTACACCTCGTTGCCGTGGCCTCAATCGCTGTTCTCCGTCCTCGCTTCCATGCTTCGCTTCTTGGAAAAACTACTCTAAGCTCCTTAACATATTGATTATATATTCGGGGTTGTGGTGTGTATAAATATGTGATTATTGGGTTAGCGGCTCCCTATAGGGTACCTCCTAAACCGGGTGTCCTACTGTCCTACTGTCCTCTATCCTAAAAGGCTTCTGCATGTCTATAGAAACAACATGAATAATGAAAGGGAAACATGCTACGAAACGCTGTAAACAATAAACAGTAGCATCACAATCATGAACTATATATATATGTAGTAAAGTGTGCAGTAAAAAAAGTGAAAAATTGTAAAAATAAAACAAACCTGTATATCTGACGGGTCGGCGACTCCCGTAAATGAAGTTGGTGTCGCAGGTACAAGTAAACGAATATAATGAAAAGAATTTAAGAAATGTGTGAGCATGAATTTATACAAACAAGAATGAATAGCGAACGTCACCTGAAAAGCTCTAGAAAAGCGACAAAGGACCTACGGTAACTCGAAGAAAACTGTCGAAAGCACAAGAAAAATCTGGAGGAAATCATGAATGATCTACAAAGATCTCAATAAAACCGTAGGAAACATACGAAAAATCCGAGGAAAAAAAGAAAATCGTAAGCATTCAGGTTGGGGTAGACTCAAATTTTGGTATTCTCGAGGGACTCTGAAGGCAACTATCGGTCACCCGTATGTATAGAGCCCGACATTCAACTAGAAGGGTTTCCTACAATACCAACTTAGGAGGGTGCTGCTTAGCGCAGTACCAGTAATTGACAAGTGGATAATCAAATTATATTACTTAAAGTTTATATTTTGGCATACATATAGGTTCCATGCATATAAGAAAAAATAATATCTATTTTTGTAGTCGAAATACTCTTATAAATAACGTATCTGTTCTTATTATTTTTATCTATATACAATGGTTGCAAGAGCACTGTCTAAAAATTATATCATTTAAGAAACTTCAATATCAATATTCATTTTAATATATGTGTACGATTATCTTATTTTTCCCTCATTAGTACCATCAATAGGCGACTCCATTGTAGCCAAAGATATACATACAATCATTTTATGCAGTTATTCAATATTTCATATCACTTAATATGTAATATTATAATTAATTAAATATTTTATAATATAATATTATGCGTATTCGTATCGAAATGACTAAGAAAATTTAATAATAAAAAAATCAATTACAATAATAAAGAATAAATAATGACACATATAACTTGTTTAGAGAAGATACTAAAATGATTTTATAATTTAAGAGTATGAGTATTCACCTCGATGTCGATTAAATTGTTATTTGATTTGCCTTGAATTTATTTTTAACTTCGATTCTTTTTAAAATTTAAGCCTACAATAAATATAAGTATAAACATTAATTTATTATTTAAAATATTTATTTTATATTATTTAAGTGTTAAAATTTATTATTATTATATCTTATATAATCCTAAATATATATTATAAGTATAAAATTCTTATTATATGTTTTAATTAAACTTATTAAAACTCAACTTAACCTATTTGGTCGAATCACTCTTTTCTCCCCTACAATTGACATTTTGTTTCTGCAACCAAATCACTCTTTTCTCCCTTACAATTGACTCCCACTCACAAAGAGTCTAGACATCGATGTCTCCTTCCTATGGTAGCAGCGTATGTGCACTGAGAGAGGTTCTTCTCTCAACGTCGACTCCTTCGACTGACACCGACTCTTCCTCCGTTGCTTGACACAAACGCTGATACTTCCTCAGGCCTCCTCATCGCCGACTAAGATGTCCTGTGTCGTCCTCTCTTTCGCACACCGCTCGACTCCCAGGTAAGTGAATCTCACCTTGGCTGCGCCATTTTATAACTTGTCGAGTAGGCTTCTGATCCCATAGCCTAAAATTCCCGATTGTTCGATTTATCTCCAATTTCTTTGGCTATCCAACCCATTTGTGTCGCCTTTTCTTGACTCCTTACATGCACTTCTTCAGTTTTCTCATGTCCCTCGATTATAGAAATTGGACATCACATGAAGTACATCTTTACTCAGAAAGAGTTGAACCTGAGGCAGAGAAGATTGATGAAATTTATTAAAGATTATGATTTAGATTTTCAGTACCATCCGGGGAAGGTAAATGTTGGTTTTTAATGTGCAAAGTTGTAAGGCTTGAAATAATTTGAACTATGTATTTACTCAGTAGGAGCTGTTATTTGAAGATCTGAAAAAGTTGAAGATTTCTATAGTTGATTATGGTGATAACAATATTGTTCAATTGTATCAGTTGATGGTGCAGTCAACTTTGAAGGGAAAAATTGAAAATTTTTTAGCTAGAGATAGCAGTGTTTAGAAAATGCTAGAGCAAGTTAAGACGGGCAATTTGGATAAGTATGTTTTAGATAATGATGATTTATTGAAATATAAACACAAAGTTTATATTCCAGATATTGTAATCTGTTGAAGGATATACTTGAGGAGACCCATTTATATGGCTGTATTATGTAACGGGGGAGTAATAAAATGTACCATGAACTCAAGGAAATATTTTTGGTGGCCAAGATTAGGAGTGTATCAAAATTTGTGACTAAGTGTCTTTCATGTCAGCTAGTGAAGGCATAACATCAATAAACTTGAGTTCAGTTGCAGACTTTACTGATTTCATAGTGGAAATAGAAGGAGATAGCGATGGATTTTGTGATATGAGTTGCTTAGATCATGTCAGAGTTGTGATGTTATATGGATAACCGTTGACAGATGGACTAAGTGTGCTCATTTCTTGCCCTTAAGAGAGAATGATTGATCCAGTTGAGAGATTAGTTAAATTATATGTGGATCAAATTATGAGATTCCTTGGTGTGCCAAAGTCTATTATATTTACTTTCAGATTGTGCAAGAATGTTCTGGAAGCTTCGGGCACTAGATTGACTTTTAGTACAACTTTTCACTCTCAGACAGAATCTAGTCATAGAGGACTATTTAGACTATAGAGGATCTGCTAAGGTTATGTCTTTTTGACTCTGGTGGACGGGAATCACATATAATTTTAGTAGAATTGCTTATAATAAGTTAATAATAGTTATTGGGCTAGCATTGAGATGACTCCTTATGAAGCCTTGTATGAAAGGAAGTGCGGGGCACCTTTATGTTGGGCTGAAACAGGTGAACGAAAGATCATTGGAGCTGATTTGATTGATGATGCTATTGAAATGGTTAGACTGATCAGGGATAGTCTAAAGGTAATGCATGATAGACAGGAAATATTATATGTCAAACACATTCTAGTAGAGTTTGAAGTTGAAGAGTTTATGTTTATCAATGTTAGTCCATTGAAGGTTGTGCAACGTTTTGAGAAGGCAAGAAAAATGAGTCCGAGATATGTAGGTCCGTATGAGATTGTGGAAAGGATTGGGAAGATAACTTACAGATTGGTTTTACTAGCTCATATGCAAGGAGTGCATAAAATTTTTCACATTTCTTCACTTAAAAAATATATTGCAGATAAATCTAGTAGGATGATAGTTGGTATTCAACTAGATTTGGGCCGGGAAGAATATTGGATTATGATGTGAAGAAGCTTTGTAATAGAGAGATCCCGTTTGTGAAGATTTTATGGAATCATGGATTAGAGAAGGATTTTACTAAGGTGCAAGAAAGTTAACCGTAACATTTTATCTGAGGTAAATTTACTCTCATCATACTTTTTAAATTTTTAGGACAAAATTTCATAAAGAGGGGAGAATGTAATAACTGATTTTAAACTACTTAAATAATAATAATAATAAGAATAAGAATAATAATAATAATAATAATAATAATATTGAATCAAAACCAACAGTCGGGACGATTCATTTAAAGTGAAATCGAGAGGGGGAGGGCATCTCTCGATCTATTTCATTCCTAACAGTCATAGAACAAATAAAGAACGAGAAATAGAGAAGGAAGAAGGGTGAGAGGGTCATTTTCAGCTTTAGTAACAACTTTGTCGACGATTTTGCTCCCATTATGGAATAGTAAGAAGATGGAAGAAGTTTTGATAATATTGAAAAGGTTGTGTTGTCATGAAGCCTGTTTGAAGTATGTTTAGAGAAGTCAGTTGTTTTTTGAGTTAAATGACTTTATGAGCCAAGATATTATGTAAGCCTAAGATATTTACAAATTTCAGGTTATTTATACGAAATGGCAAACTTGAGGCGAGCATGTGGAAATTTTTCGTAGGGCCGCTCCGTCAATTTCAGGTAAAATAATTTTGTGCTAATTTAATAAGAACAAATTGATTAACGAAAATTTGCTTAAATTTTAAAGTTTAATATTATGTTCTATATATTTTTAATATCAACATAAAGGTTATTGCAATAATTAACTAGTTACTGAAGTATGAGAATCTAATGTGACAACTGAGGTGAGTAATATTATTTCTAAATTTGAGTATTCTTTATTTCAAAATTTATGTTGATTAAATGTATGCTTTAGTTCAATTAGATTTATATGTCAAAAGATTTTTCATATTGTTAGAAGAAATTGTATGCATGATAAAAAACACATATTAGAGTAAGTATGCATGTTAGTAGATGAATGAAGATATCTCAAAAGAAGGTATGTTGTGAAGAATGCAATAACTTATATATTAATGCTCGTATGTGCATGTTAAGAGTTCACCCCCTATTGGTACAAACAAAGGACACCAGTGTACCCGCACGTAGTTTTTTTCTACCACACCAGATAATTTTGATGTTATGATCACTAACCACTGTGCTGAAGGGAGAGTATCTGTTAGGGGCGAGTATACAAAGCTTACCACCCTATGCAATTGTGATGTTTAGATCGCTAATCGCTGTGTCGAAGGGAGAATATCTGCCAGGTGTAGGTAAAGATATTACTACCTCAAATAATTGTGATATTTAGATTGTTAATCTCTGTGTCAATGAGAAAATATTGGCCAATGATTTATTATGTTTTGTTGACGATGATTCTCAAATAGATACATGTGTATATTAAGAAGAAAACTTAAAAGCAAAGTTAAAGTTAATGCATATAGAAGATTAAATATTTTTGTTGAGTAAAGGTTATTGATACATGCATTAGTATATTTAAAAATTTCTTATAGATATATGAAAGACCATCATTCATATTGATTTTTTTCATTGGGTTACTGTAGTCTAAAAGTGTGATTACTCTTGGGCTTTTTTTAGATAACTCGTTATATTGTATTAATATTTCTTTTAAGTTTTAATGTTTTGAATAAGCTTAATAGAAGAAGCGAGAACAACTACCAGCAAGGCAAACTTCAACTTGTTAATTTAATTGCTTTGTGTAATTACTCTTTCATGAATTTCTAAATTTTAATTTGTTAGTGATAGAAATAAAATAATAGAGAATTTATTTTTACTGTTCGATCGCTTGTTTTCGTTTTGGTTAATTTGAATTTCCGGGCGGTTCGTGACAATCTCAGTTTCACTTAAACAAATAATCATGACGGTTGTTTTTTATTTGTTATTATTATTATGATTATTATTATTATTATGATTATTATTATTGTTATTATTTAATTAGTTAAAATTCAATTATTACACTCGATTTCTCTGACTTTCTTTCTTTATGTCTATCTCTTGATCGCTTTTCAATTTATCCCTTCTGTATGAGTGAAATGTTGAATACCCAAGAATACAATCGAGGCCAAGATTGGTTCAAATTGTCACTGTGGAAATAAAAGTTCAATTTCTTTTAGTGATTTGTTATTTTATTTATTTATTTATTATTACTAGTTATTTCAATCTTTAGTCTTTATAAAAATTTCATCGTTTAAATTTGCAAATCTACTTCTAACCTCAAATCACTTCTCATTAAAACTTAAGATCTCATTCATTAAGATGAGTAGTGGATATAATAAATAAGTATCTGATACAAGATAACTCTACTCTTCCCCTATCAACTGAGACAGGATAACATAATAAGGACAACATCAAACCTAAAGTAAGGTAATATAACAACACAACACACATCTTTTGAAAAGAATTACACTAAAATTTCACTCCTATAAGATGTGTAAAAAAACACAACACTCATCAATCCCTAGTAGCATCAATATTAGGAGTAGGTCTTTAGGCTATGTACTAGTATGAGAATAAACTCAAGGTCGAATTAGTTGTTTTGGTTCACTTTAGGTGGGAGCTGGAGCAATTGATTCTATCTTTTTTTGCCCATCTGTAGTCTTTTGAGAAGGATTTCCACTTAGTTCTTAATCTTTCAAAATTCTTTTGCCAAGTGCAGCGTGATATCTAGCCATATGACCAGGGTAATGACGCCAGTAGCATGTATTCGAGCACATCAAACATTCATCATTATGTTGTCTCCCTTATTGAGCATAAGTGAATATAGTACTCCGAGTCATTCCACCAAAAAATCTAACAAAATTGAACTCATGTTTCTTCATGCTGAATCCCTCTGATTTATCTACATGCTCTTTTCCATCAATACTCTTTCTATTGCGTGTCTCTTTATACTTTTGAATAACAAGAAAATCAATCTCTACTCATCTAGCCCACTCTACTAATGCTAAGTAGTTTTCAATCCACATTGGCACGAAGGACTGCCTTATCAAATTCTGTAATTCTGTAAGTAATATGTATGATTTTCTTTTACAGTAACAACCAACTATGGCTTAGATCTTGACAGTGTAGTGAATTCTGCTTTGTAATCTATGTCTTTCTTTTCTCGCTGTATCATTTAAGTTTTTCATGCATTAGTCTTTGATTGAATAGGGGTACAATTCACTCTCTAAATATATCCACGAACTCCTCCGAAGTTACCAATCATATTAGGTATGTCTCATAGTCTGTTTTGCGTTGTCCACGCCACCGCCTTTTAGTTTCTCCATTTAATGCAAATATATCTAATGACACTCTTCTTCATCTGGACAGACCATACTATCTAGTATCATCTCAATTTGCTTGAACTAATTCTCCGTTTCAATCAAATCTTCAGTTCACATAAACAATGGTAGATGCAGGTCTTGGAATATCTCTAAGTACTCATCCACAACAACTGTCTCATTCCTACAAAACTGTGGTCTGGACTTCTGAATCAATTGTGGATCGTCGCCATCATCTGGATCAGGGCATTCGTGTTCACAGCTATAGCGGGTGGTATTGCTTTTTTTACTGGACTCACCTCTTTAATAATCTCGGGTGCATCCATGTTCTTGAATTAACATAATTACTTAGAGTTAACTTAAATTTTTAATATTATAATCATTAATTTCTTTGTAATTGTCTTATTAGCTCTTTCGTCATTATTTTATTAATTATTTCGGGGCTTGAAATTAATTAATGCGGATATTGATAGTCAGACAGTGGAAAAATAAATTTTAATATATTTATTTCTTATAACTTACATTTTAATAATGAAAGAACAACTAAAAACATCAAATTAAAGTATTACAATTAAATTTACCTCATATATGGTTATCCATATCTTCTTATGAACATTTTATATTCTATTGCTAATTTTTTAATCATTTAATTAAACCTGAAATATCAATTTAAAACAACAGTGAACTAACTAAAGCCAGTAGATACTCATACGTTAAAATTATAGTAATATAATAGAAATTAAATAATATACATACTAGTTAAATTTTATGAAAAATCACTATGAGTTTTTGAAGGTTTTTACTATCTTATATGATTATTTAAGATAATTCCAAACATTCATTATGTTTTATTATATCATTTACCAATAAATATTTTTTTTAATTTTGTATACAACTGCGCAGGTGCTTCGTCTTGACCTATACTAATGAAGGGTATATCAATGTCAACATCCTTTTACATTTACGTGCATTGGTACCTTAGCATTCCACAAGTAGTATCACAGAGAAGTGCTCCATCATAGTCTGGTATACACATGCAATCAATCTAGACATTTCATATTATTCATAATTTTATATCACACAATGCGTAATATTTATTACAGTAATGCAAAAAATATTTCATAATGTGAGACTTAAGTATTCATATTGAAATAAATGATAACATTTAAGAACAGAGGAAATCAATGTTATCAATCAAGTTTAAATAATAATTCATACAACTGGTTTATAAGTGATATAAAAATGATATTATAATTTATGAGTAAGAGTAATTATCTTTAATGTCACAACATTCTTATTTTCCCCTCCATATTGAACTTCTACTGCATAATTCATATTTAATCAAACCCATTATTAATATTTTATACACAAAATCTATGTTAGATTCATTAATTAAAATAAATAAGCCCTTACATTTACCTCAGATTCATTAATCTTATTTTCAAATACATTAAAAATTATCATTTAAAAAATAAATATGTATGTATGTATGTATATATATATATATGTATGTATGTATGTATGTATGTATGTATATATGTATGTATGTATGTATTAAAGCCAAAGGGTTAATATATTAAAGAAAAAGGTACAGATAGGTTTGTATGGGTGGGCCTAAAAACCAAACCCACACGGTATAACACACCTAAAAATATAAAAGATGGGTACATATTGAAATTAAAAAAACCCAAAAAACCACCCGGGCGCTGAAAAAGTGTGAGTCATCACAATGTAGTCTTGCCTCTAGCTCTAGTTCTCGGTAGGGATCCAGCTAGGAAAGTGCTGACCATTACCCGTAGTAACCAAAGTATCATCCATAAGACTTCTGAGCTCTAGTAGATCTCATTTCTTCTTCTTCCTCCTGGAAGTGTAAACCTGTCATTCGTCTGAAGAATAAGTCTGATGGCGTAGAGCTAAAGCAAAAGGAATACCAACAGTAGTACCCATAATAGGTTTTAGAATATGTGAAGTATGAGTTGCCTCGAGACCGGTTACTTCTTGAAGAAGTAGAGCTGCGAGACTCTCCTGATTATCAATCTGAACACTATCATTTATAGGTAATAGTTCAACAGTATTGTTTTCTATGGAGTTTGTAGGTGCCAGCACCGCATCACTCGCAGTAACAGTAACAACAGTGTCATGGGGGATCCTCAGGGGCAACATACATCTCCTGTCTGGTAGTATCTTCCTCAGGTGGAACTAAAATGTCCACAGCAGTGGGGTTAGACCCATCCTTATTCACTTGAACCTTAGATTTCAAATTAGGATGAAGCTTGTGACATTTAACAAGGATATGACCAAACATCTTACAGTGGGTACAATATGGGGGTTTGTGTTCCATGACGATTTTGTTGCCAATAACCATTATGGGTTGTGCCCAGCCAAACTTCAATAACATCAGGTAAAGTAATATCTCTTTCCACAAGAATCCTGGCCACTGAGGGTCTGGTTAGGTTGAAAGTAGGCAAATCTATTTTCAAAGGATCCCCAAGGATGACCCCAATAGAGTAGAGAACCTGATGGTGAAAAAAATACAGCTTAAGACTAGGTAAACTAAACCATATCAGTACAGTGAGAGTTTCATGATTTAGGTCGAAATTATGAGACCACTTGAGTAACTTCATTAATTTGCCCGAGATATTTCTTGGAGAAAATTATGGTGTAGTCTTCAGCCACTGTTAGTTGGATCAACACATGTCTTCTATCCATGAGTACCACTTTCCACTTGCCTACTAGCTTAAGATCATCAACGCTCTTTCTGATAACATCCATAGGAGGGCGTCCCCACTGAAATTTTTCAATAAGAGCAAACTTGAATTTTTCCGCATAGTAGAAATTTCTGATTCAGTGAAAAAGATTGCTTCTTTTCCACCTTTCATACTTCTCTTTTTAATAAAAGGACAATCATTTGTACGCTCATGAGATTCCTTATAACTTAAGGGGAATACCACCACGGACTCCACCTGAGGGTTATCCATCACATAGGCAAAAGAGACTTTGTCCGGCTCAGCCAAAGAAGAAGGAAATGCCATCAGAGGCTGTCGGCATTAAAACTGCTGTGAGATTGCTGAAAGGCAGAGCTATCGGGCGCAGAAGTAGGAGCAGCGTCGAAATAGAAGAAAACCAAACAGTTGGGCGCAGACGACGAAGATGCGAGCGACAAAGGCGTGGAGCGATATCAAGCAGGAGCAGTGTAGCGATATAGAGAAGATGACGCCGCGAGCAGTGGATCGATATCTCGACGCGAGCCGCGACAGGGAGCTGCGAATGTCGACGCCGACGTAGACGCAGACGCCAAACGAAAGAGCGAGAGTCGACGATGCGAGGTCCTTTCCTTCCAGCGATAGAATCAATTGTGACCGAAATCGCCATTGGAAGCCCTAGCGGAGCTAGCGGAGCTCGCTGCTGTAGCCCATATTGTGGAGATATATATATATATATATATATATATATATATATATAATTAAATAAATTAATTTAAAAAATTAAAACTCAATTTTATTTCTTCGGCCGCATGCACGTTAAATCCTTATGAACGAGTCGCCTCCTTCCTCTTTCTTCTCTTCTTTTCTCGATGCTTCTCTTTTTTTTCCTTCATGCAGAATAAAGTCACACGAATGTCTTCATGCTCACATACAACATATTATGCGGGATCCTCTTCTCCTCTTCTTCTGCATGCGAGCATCCACACTCCCTTCTTTTTGAGCTTGAGTTCTCTTCTCTCGCTCGTAGATGTTGCTGCCTGCAAGCCTTCGACTTTGGCTCTTCCCCATTTGCCGACTTTAGCTTTCTAATGCCTTCATATGCACAAATCGAATGTAGGGATCATTTGATTCTTTCTTCTCTCACTTGGTGTCAACGCCTTCACTCTGGCGAGAGCACAAACATTTGCCCCAGATGCACATCAGTCATCTTCCTCCTTCACTGAAGCCCTCAACATTTCAAATAGAAATTATTCTCCAGTAAGATAACAACATGACTTATCCTTCTCCCGCTCGATCTTTTTGACTCTCCTTCCTCTGTGTCTGTCTCTTGATCTCATTTCAATTCATCCCCTCCGGTTCAAATTGTCACTACTGAAATAAATGTTCATTTTTTTTTTATTTTACTTATTTATTTATTAATTTGATTTTTTTATTAGTTATTACAATAGTGCTTAAATTATTGTCATTTAAGTATATGTCGCGCCATTCTTATGTATTTACATATTCAACACAATTTTTTTTAATTTACAATACTTGCCCAAATTATTTAAAATTTAATAAAATTCATTAACTTTTTTAAATACAGTATAAAAATTTAATATATAATATTATTTATTTTTTATTTAATTATGTTGAGCCAAATTAAGCCAAACACGAGCGAGGAAACCTTTGTTAATGTTTGACTTGTTTATAAATCGAGTTAAAAAATTTGTTTGTTTTTGGCTCGTTAGCTTAACGAATAAATTGAACACGAGCTACTTAGCATGCCAAACGTGGGTTGTTTGCGAAATATGAGCTTTTTTGACAGCCCAAGATGTATGGGAAGAATTATATATTAAAGTTACGTTGATGTTAAAGTTATGTATATGGAGCACATATTAGTATTAGAAGCGGTTGCAAAATATCTAAAGATTTTTCAATTCAAATAAAGCTGAATCAAGGATCAATAGTGAGTTAATATTTTTTTTATATTTGTTACGGATATGCTTACAATTGATAGTTAAAGTGAGGTGCTTTGTTTGTGTTTTTTGTGGACGGCATAGTTCTACTTTGCGAGACATTTATTGAAATAAGACAATATTGGAGATATTGTTTTGAAGGTAGATGCCTTAGAGTTTTAAGAATTAAAACTTAGTATATTTATGTAATTTTAATGGGTTTGATATTAACTATTATCTTGTAATATTTATAAAAGATAAAATGGTGTCTTGATAGGATAAGTTTACGTATCTTGTATTTATTATGTAAAATAGGATATAGATGGGAATATTACTTCAAAAGTTTAGGTTGAGCATTAAAAAGGAAAAGTGTGGAAGGAGCATTATGCGGTAAGAGAATGTTATTTTAGATTAATATATAAATATGTAATTGCAATTAGGCTAATGATATTGTATGGAATTATGTGTTGGGAGTAAAAGTTGTCTAGTGCAAATTTTGAGCATGCAAAATGAGAATATTAAGATATATGCACAAAAACATGCTGGAAGAATTAATTAACTAGTGATTATATCTGATAAATAGTTTAAGTGATGTATATCAATGATAACCTACTTAAAAGAGAATTCATATAAATAGTTTACGCAATGGAGAAAAAGGATTCATGCAGCCGACCCCACGTAGTGGGATTAAGGCTTTGTTGTTGTTATTGTTGTACTTGAAAGAGAATTAGTATGTTTTTGATATGTACAATGTAAGGTAGGTAGAGAATGCACCCATTAGATAGTTATATAAAATTAGTGTTGAAGGCATTAGGAATGAGAAGGGTTAAATCTTAGTCACCATGGATAAATGTTCAAAATGATTTGTGAACTATATGTTTAATGGCTTTAGTAGCACTCAATATGAATGAAAGAAAAATGAGTTTATTCAAGTTAGTAGAAAGATACACGCGCTACTTTCCTTTATATTATTCTCTCACCCCTACATGTCTCCTTACTTCATAAATGCCACATGGCGTGTGATGCCCATTGATTATCATCTTTAGTAGCTGATTAGCTTAGTAATACGTGATGTTCAAGATTCTTTCTATAGGACAAGCATCTGTTGGCTCATTTTTTTTTTTCTTTTATTAATATGTCAGACTACAATTTAGATGATGGGAATGCATACATGTGGCTCAGGGGGAGCTCTGGTGGAGCTATTAGGTCTTTGAATTTTCAATCTCCTGGAATTGGTTCCTGGGGCAGCAGGTTCAGCCGCAATTGGCTAATAATCACAGTCCTTACCAAGCAATGGATGCTGCAGGTTTTGATATTGGGGGTATGGATTCACTGAGGCAGCCATTTCTGAACTTCCAGCAGCCATTTCAGTTCCCTCAACAGTTCTGTGTGAACCCTTTTCTGCAGCAGCAAATTATTCAGCAAGCTCACCATCATGAACAAATCATGAATTCTGAGTCTCAATGTATGTTAGATCATCAACCTAACATTACTTCAAATCAACTGCTGCAACCGCCATACAGTGATCAGCAGAAGCAAAAAGTTCAGCAGCATTCAACTTACCAGGAACTTTTTCAAGTTCAAAACAATAATATAGAACAGCAGCAGCTGCCACTATCTTCTCCATCATCTCAAAAGCCTTTATTTCTTGATTCAAGTGTGAACTTCTCATCAGTTTCAACACCCAGCTGCATACAGAATTTGTCAGCAACTTCTTATCCAGAATCAAATGCTAATAACTTGAACTTTGCAAGTCCTGCCCAGACAATGCTGGCTGAGCAGCATCAGCAAAAATGGGATCCACAGTTTGCGCCAAAGGTTTCTTCTTTTGGTAATTCAGTTTTACCTCAACCATTTCATTGCAAAGATGGTACGAAGGAATCTGTTGTCTCTGCTTCTGATACACAAAACCAAAGCCTATATGGTATCAATGTTGGTTCCTCCTCTCTTCTTGGCAATGTTGTGCCTAATCTAATTAATGGCAACAATAATGACAATGGGGTTTCTGGCATGCCATTTACCACGTCTTATCTTCAAAATTCTCTTTATCACAGCCTTGATGAATCATCAAGTATATTGCAGCATGCATATGAGATTGATCCATCAATCAAAACTTTTGTAAAGGTGAGCGTGCTAAGTAAGTTTTTTTCACCATGTCACATTGATTAGGGCTCCAAGATTACCTTTAAACTGGCTTTCAGGTTTACAAGTCAGGATCCGTTGGAAGGTCACTAGTTCAGCAACTACACTGAATTGCGCAAAGCACTGGGTCAGATGTTTGGTATTGAGGGTCAACTTGAAAACCCTCTTAGATCAGGCTGGCAGCTTGTATTTGTTGACAGGGAGAATGACGTGCTTCTCCTTGGAGATGATCCCTGGGAGTAAGAATTATTTGATAAATCATAAACTTATTCAATTTAAAGAACTATTATCAGCGAACGTTTCTCATCAAATTCCAGGATGCTTCTTTCCCAACTATCTGCTATTTGAGAAACTTGAATTGCCTGACTATTTTTAGTCATATTTGTATAGACATTTATATTCAGCTTTTTTATAAAGTTTCCGTGACTAAGGTTTATATGCTTTCTAATATTTGTATCTGCTGTCTGCTACAAGGTATGAATTGCGATTGCTTTCTTAATTCTGGGTTAAAATATCAGTTAGTATGAGAGGCATGCTGCTAAACTCAACAATTAGATGTACCATCTAGAAAAAATTCTTAGTACTGGTTCTGTGATGGGAATCCCATGATTGTTGTTAGTTATTATAAATTGTAAAACTAACTGCATCTGCTGGTGTGATATGTTTTTTGATAAGTTCAGGGAAATTTTTTATATAATTTCTGGTCCGGCTCTATATCACTGATAGGATTCTGTAATGCAGTATGAAAACTCTGTATGTTGATTAAAGTGTTGTATATTTATGCTAAACAATGAGAGTTTTTTTGGCAAAACAGCTGGCTTACAGTTACTTTTATACATTTCTATCATTTTTTAGCAATTCTTTAATTTGTGTTCTATTTGGAATGTGTGATTTTGATATCTTAAGTTTTCACAATACAAAATCAAACTTTGTGCATGCATTGCAGCTCAATCAGAACCTGTACCTCATCACCTGACATTCATTTATAAATATGCAGATCATTTGTGAACAATGTGTGGTGCATCAAAATACTTTCACCAGAGGATGTTCAGCAAATGGGGCAGCAGGGCGTTGACTCCAGCTAATTTCCTTCTGAGTTTCAGTAAAAACTAATGGCAAGTTCGTTTATTTTGACTTGGGATAGAATATTCCTCTACTTACTTTCAGTGCTTTCCAAGATTTTAATGATTTGGGCACCATCAAATCCTAATGCGAATTAAAAATAAGATCTAAATACTAATAATTATTATTTTTTGAATATTATTGCATTTTTGTGTCCATGTCCTGCAATGTTGGGAAATCTTTTCTTTGTTGGAATGGAAAGTTGAGGGCTTCAATCGATTTACAAATAAAACCACACCGAGGAAAATAGATCACACCAATTCAAGGAATCCATAATAAAATTTGCAACAGAAATGCACAACAAAGTAATCACAGAGAAACACACTGGGATTTAACGTGAAAAAACTGAAAAAAAAAACCACTGTGCCACACGACACCAAAATTCATTATGAATGGAGAAATATACAGAGATCTTTGTCATTCAACTATTCTTTTATGCCACTAGAATTTATAAGAATTCCGCTTCAAATTTTCTCTTGATTGCACAAGTGAAGTCACGTGTTGAAAATTCACCTCCCAAACACAGCACAACTTCTATGCTCCATTGAGAGATCACTGCGTGCAAGCATGAGAGACACCGCTCTGACTTGAGAACTTTAGAACTAAAATGGGAGACAAATCACAAGTAGTGTGGTTACGTTGTCTTCGGTGCAATTATTCTGTGTTTTCTGTTCCGAAGTCAGGAGTCGAAGTACTACGGTGTAGATATGCTGGCTGGTTGTGGTTATGTCAGCCTTGTTACTTTTGGCCACTTTTGGCGTACGTAGTTACGTCGACATGATTGGTACGCTGCCTTTCCCAGCTTCTTGGCGTTGAAATCCCTCTTTGCATCTGTGTGGGTGGTCCTTCAGGCTATATAACTCAACAATCTCCCATTAGATATTGATAGCATCCATCTTCATAGCCATATACCATAGCGTGGCTAGCCCCTTGTCTCAACCTTCTCAGACTATAACTAAAGCTAAGCATAACTCTAATTTCTTGATAGTCATTAATTTAGTCAATATATCTGTAGTATTTTGAGTTATGCGTATCTTCTCTATGTACAATTGCTTGTCTTCTAGTAAAATGATATCTCAGCTAGCTAAATATTGTTTGATATGACATGAAAAACAGTGTTTACAACAAGATGAATAAGACTCATACTATCATTATGAAGCTTTCTAATCTCTTTCTCCTTGCCCAATTCTACCATAAGACCCTCTAGTCAAAATCATCTCCTTGCTTGCCTCAGTGATAATAATATATCTGGCTTTTGTACTTGAAAGTGCAACAATCTTCTGCAGAATGACAAACCAACTCATCGCTGTGTTTCCCAAAGTTAATATATACCATGTTGTACTTCTATCATTTAAATCTCTTGCCAGATCAGAATCTACAAATTTCTATGGACTGATCCTACACTTTCAAAGCAACTTATCTTGTTGATTGTTTCCCTTGAGTACTTCAGAATCCACTTCACCATCTTCTAATGATGCCTGCCTGGATCACCCATGTACTTGCTAACCACTCCCACTGCATATGTTATATATGCTATTATACAAATTATAAAAAGCATCAAACTTTCAATTGCTGAAATATGAAGTTCTCCCCATCTGAGCTTGCTCTGCTTCTGACATTGGTGATAGATCTATATATAGCTTGAAGTGACTACCTAAGGGGTTGCAAACTGATTTTGTTTCACTCATGTTTAATCTCTGTGAAATTTTCTTAACATACTGTCTGAGATAACTTTACTGTACCTACACTCATGTCCCTACTAATTTTCATTCCAAAGATCTTAGTTAGATCCAAATCTTTCATCTCGAACTTCCTTGATAATTGCTTCTTTAAGTTCCTAATTCTCTCCTTATCCACCCTTCAATCGACATGTCATCCACACACAAAAGAAGATATATCAATTACCAAACACTTGGATAAAGCAACAATGGTCTCTTTGATACTACATTTACTCACTGAGATGAATCTATCAAATGTACCATACAACTGTCTCAGGGTCTGCTTTAAGCCATAAAGTCTCTTCTTCAACTGCAGGCTAAATCTTCTTTCCCAAGTATCTCATAACCCTGCTGTTGCCAATATGTACAATTTCTCTTCTAGATTTTCATATAAAATGGTTGTATTTACATCCATCTGCTCTAGATTTAGATCTTCCTCTATTACTAAGTTCAACATAACTTTGACACTTGATATCTTCACTTCAGGAGAAAATCTCAGTATAGTCCACTCATTCCTTCTGTTGATACCCCTTCTTAATAAGTCTTGTCTTGTAGCTCCTGGTATTATCCGACTCTACTTTCAGCCTGTAGACCCACTTGTGCACTGCACTCTTACCTTTTGGTAATATTGCCAAATTTTAAGTTTGATTCGATATCAGTGACTTCATCCATCATTCATGGCAAACTCCCACTACTTTGAATTTTAAGCTTAAATGACCTCTTCATGGCACTTTGGTTCACTACTATCAATTAGCACCAAACTGTATAAAAAGAGAATACCTTAGTGCCAGTCTCAAGATTATCTTCGACCTCTTGACTTTAATGGTAAGTGATCCTGTTCTTCGTCTGATTGAGTACTTCAATCTCCATCGTTCTGATCATCAACGTCTTCTATATCAATATATTTGAACTCTTCAGAAATAACAAACGGGCAATTCTAAGATTTGTTCATTGAATGTAGTGTCGTCTGATTGAGTACTTCAATCTCCATCGTTCTGATCGTCAACGTCTTCTATATCAACATATTTGAACTCTTCAGAAATAACAAACAGGCAATTCTAAGATTTGTTCATTGAATGTAGTGTCCCTATTTCTTTTAAACTTTTGATTTTGACAGTCTCATAATTTGTACTCAAATTCATTCAAGGAATATCCAATGAAAGTGCATTTGACAGATTTTGAACAAAGATTACTTCTAGACCCTGCATCATTATGTACATATGCATAACAATCAAATTCTTTCAAATGAGATAGATTTACTCTTTCACTCTGGGCTTCTTCAGATAAGCCTTCTTTCAAGGGTAATGACCCACCATGATTTATCAGAAAAACTATAATGTTCATTACTTCTGCTTAGAATTGTCTTGGCAACCCAACATGCAACCTCATGCTCCTGGGACTTTATGTGATGGTTATGTTCATGTTGTTGACCTCATTTTTAGTGAGGTGTAGTTTTCTTTTTAGGGTTAAGTTCTAATCTTAGGGTTTTTCCTTTGACTATCATAAAGCCTTAGAAATGAGGCCCGCCTCATTTTAAAAATTCAACCTGCTTCTTTACTCTTTTGGAGTTTCGCATGTGTGGTATCGGCCTCTAGCACTTGGAGGTTGAAACGAACATGAGGAAATCCAAAATGAGTCCCTATAAGATTATTAAGCCCTAGGATGACCTTATGCACAATTTGCACCTTCATGCGCACAAACTTCGCGATTCAGACAATCGACACGTTTGATCACTACAATTCACATCGTTTGTACCGTTATTTGTCGGAAGCTTAGATAAATTTTTGAAAAGATTGATCGCGAGCTTGAAATTTGAAGAAAATTGAATTTGACATGTTTTTCAAACCTGGTAGTCGAGGAGGTTGTTCGAACGACCTCGAATGACGAAATTGGCTGCGCCGTCGCGTCTGAAACTTCAAAATTACCTAGGAAGGACACACATTTTGCTAGGGCGCCGCGTATGAATAAGTTGCACGAAATTTGACATTTTTTTAAATAAAAAGAAGGAAAAATCCTTATTTTAAAATTCCCAAATCCCTAATCCCTAAATTCACGCACACAAGAGGTCGCATGTCTGAATCGCAACCTCGTGACCCGCAACTCACACACCTGATTCCTGTTCTTCTAGCTCGGTCCAGCCACAACCTCGCCCCTCTTCCTAGTTGCACGCGAGCCCTAGCAGAGCGCTCCTCTTTTTTGTCGCGACGGTTCGAACCGAGGTCCCCTCCCCCGTGCTCTGGTGAAGCTTCCACCTACCCTCGCCACGCTCCATGCAGCCTCTGCCACCGCTCCCTGCTGCTCTGCCTAAAAGTTATTCCCTGTCTCTCCCATGCCTGTACGATGCTTGTCGTTTCTCGCTCGTCTCTTTTGGCTAGGCTCACCGTCCAGGTAGGTGAAGGTAAGTCTTCTCTTCTTCTCTTTTGGCTAGGCTCACCGTCCAGGTAGGTGAAAGTCTTCTCTTCCCTCTTTGCCTTTAAATACCCCACTTGGGGAAGAGTTTAGTGTTGACCGAAATTTTGGTGTGAGGGGGAAGTGCTGCTGAAAAAATTTTCAGGGCCTGTTCTTAAAGTTGCTTTGGATCTGAATAAATTTTCAGGGCCTGTTTTTAAATTTGCTTTGGATCTGCATCAAGAGGTAACCCTCTTCCTCCATTATTCGTTCAATATTCTTGCTTACACACCGATGTTCTAGTTTGGTGGCTCGACTCTTTTACTTGATTTCCTAATATCTTGCTGGGTTGTTTGGTGCTCTTACTTGGTTATTACTCGATATTACTTCTTAATATTTTTTCTCTGAGATGGATATATGAGTTTGGATGATTTTAACTATCACTTCTTCTCTTTGAGGGAGCTAACTGTTGCCGTAATATGTGGAAGCGCTGTGCGATTTGTCATGACTAGGGAGAGCTGGCCAATTTATTCTAACGCTTTGCTCCCAATACTCTCTCATAGCTATGCAGTAAATTTTACATTTATATGCCTTTCCTTGCAATGTTGCCCATGGTAGTGCACCTAGCATACTGGACATTCCTTTTACCCTGAAAGTTTTTGTGACAATAATGAATTTTACAGTCTTACATCATTGGATTGATACTTATGCTATAAATAACTTGAGTGGTTGCCCAAAATTGATTACAAAATGAGAAACCTAGCATTTGAAACTAAAGGTTTCTGGCGCTGTGCGATTTGTCATGACTAGGGAGAGCTGGCCGATTTATTCTAACGCTTTGCTCCCAATATTCTCTCATAGCTATGCATCCAATTTTACATTTATATGCCCTCTTTGAGGGAGCTAACTGTTGCCGTAATATGTGGAAGCGCTGTGCGATTTGTCATGACTAGGGAGAGCTGGCCAATTTATTCTAACGCTTTGCTCCCAATACTCTCTCATAGCTATGCAGTAAATTTTACATTTATATGCCTTTCCTTGCAATGTTGCCCATGGTAGTGCACCTAGCATACTGGACATTCCTTTTACCCTGAAAGTTTTTGTGACAATAATGAATTTTACAGTCTTACATCATTGGATTGATACTTATGCTTATAAATAACTTGAGTGGTTGCCCAAAATTGATTACAAAATGAGAAACCTAGCATTTGAAACTAAAGGTTTCTGGGCTTTCCTTGATTATATAAGGTTATATACTTTGAATCTGAACTTGTTTATGATTTCGAATTTATCTATAGCTTCAAACGGGGAATATAGGAGCATTCTTTCTTGGAATATTTAGGGTGGTTAAATTCATACCATGCTTGAACTAGTGAAGATATTGGTTCAGCTGTATGAATTGTTCTTCTAAATAATAATTTCCATCAACTTTGAAGCATGTGAATGTGCAGGGATGATTTTCTTGCATTCTTACTTTGGGCAAGCCATTTAGTAGGAAGTTTATTTGGTAGTTTGTATTTACTTGCTCTGGCCTGAAATCGTGGAGTCGTGGGAAATCAAGAGGCAAATACTAATTGCATGTGTATCACACATATCTTATGCGTTGACCCATCCAACACCTGAACTCTGACTTTTACATACCCATCACATGATCATTACGTATTTACAGATTTAGCACCTAAAATGCAACATTTACATATCTACTACCCAATTCTTATATGTTTACATTTATAACACCTGAATTTCAGCTTTCTTTCCAAAAATCTCTATGACTTTGGTGGCGTATATGTCAATACCTTCGTCGAAATTATATAAATCCCCATGCTGATATCAAAATTGGAAGTTATTGTTATGCAAAATCTGAAATTAGCTGCGTCGGCTTTATGTAAATTTGAAGTTTAAGTGAATCTGAAAATTCGTATAGGCTGATGCTAACGATCTTTTATTTGAAGCCTGTAATAAAGAATTATTGCTATATAGTTGGAGGTGTTATGTTCATTTGGTGTGGAGATTTACCTATCCTGAAATCGTATACAAATTCTCAGCGTATTTATGTACATGATTCTCAAAATTTTATATATTTGTATAACCGACCCTTGAACATTGAATTATATATGAGCTTTGAGATTCAAACCCTTTTTCTTCCCATTTAGATTTTTAAGAAATGCATATAGAATTATCAAAGTGACTTGTGGGTTGGAGGCGGGGCTTTAAACACTCTTTTGGTGGTTGCTTTTAAATATGAAATTGATGGTTTTTGGGCAGCATCTATTGGGTTTATTTGATAGCTTTTTGGAGGCCCTTTGGGCATTTTAAGTACTGATTTTTGGAAGCTTTTGGTGGTTGCTTTTAAATTTGAAATTGATGACTTTCGGGCAGCATCTGTTGGGTTTATTTAATAGCTTTTTGGAGGCCCTTTAGGCACTTTAAGTGCTTATTTTTTGAAGCTTTTATACATCGATATGGGCACTTAAAGTGCTGATTTTTGGAAGTTATTATACATCGATGTGGGCACTTAAAGTGCTGATTTTTGGAAGTTTTTATTCATCGATATGGGCACTTTAAGTGCTTATTTTTGGAGGCTTTTACGCACATTTTGAGAATGAATAGATCATTATTTTTGAAAGAATTTAAACTCAAGTTTTTATTCATCGATATGATGAATAGATCATTATTTTTGAAAGAATTTAAACTCCTTTAATCGATATGGGCCGATTTACTTGCGGTTTCTGCCCCTTTGCTTTGTTGATTTCATTTTAGAAGTTGGTTGGCCTCCTTCTCCATTGATTTGTTTTTTTATAATGGTTAAGTCAAAAATATAAACTTCTGATTTAATTATTTGGAAAACACTTAAAAAATATTTGAGGATTAGTTGGAAAACACTTCATTGAAAGCAAAACACTTTAAATCATTGCAAGCTCAAGTTAGAGGCATAGGCTTCTTAGACTTTAGGAGCACACTCTAGGTAAGAGTTCGTTTACCTAATTTTCAAATGAATGATGAAACTAGACATTTGACCTTAATTCACTAAACATAATGATACACCAAAATTCTTTTATAACTTCATTTTAATTAAATCAAGTAGTGAAATTTCCGTCAGTGAAATTTCTACAGTGAAACCCAATGCTCTGGGATTTGAGCTTGAGCCTTACACGGGATTTGAGCTCGAGCCTTACACTCAAATCCTCCTAGCAATTGGGGACATCTCCAATGTCAGGTATAAGTCACATGCTCCTGGTCCTCTATACGTGACATTGTGTTTTGTTTTACTTGTTTGTGTTTTTTATTATGATTTTATTATATCGAATTTTCTAACAATTTGTTTAAGTTTCCTGCAATTCGTTTAAGTTTCCTGCAATCAATTTGTTTAAGTTTCCTGCAATTCGCTGTTCTTTTTATTGCATTATTTACTTTAATGTATCTGCTAAACTCCTTGGGTGAAGAACAGTAAGACATATGTTAGGAGGTACACCGAGCCCTTGAGACCCAACAGTAATTATATTTGCAAATACAAAACATAAACTAAACTTAGAGTCGCTATAATTCGGAGCTTGGAGCAAGTCTTTGTGTGACGACGGAGAAGCAGCAGGTGGAGGATGACGACCTACAACAGCAAACCTTTCCTTAGAATTAAACAACAAGTCATAGAACTTCGAGGTAGTCTGCCTAGCGCGACATAAATCCTCACTTTATCGTTTAGGCTTTTGCACAGCCAGGTTGTGCAACCTAAGTCCTAACTCGCTTTAGGTTCCGAGGTTGTCGTCCGTTACGGCGTAAACACTCATATCTTTCAGGTCATTTATATGACCGTATCATGCTAATATAAGTCCTAAATAATAAAATTGGCAAGATGAAATATCAAATAACATCTTGAAATTGGAGCCAAACAATATGATAGTTTGGGAAGTCACTGAGGTTCTTCTTAGGATTCGTGACATCCCCAACTTTTTTTCCTTTGTTTCAAAAAATAAATATTTCCATTTGGTCCCTTTCCCCACTTGACATTAGTATGTCCAACTTTGGAAACCCTAAATTTTAAATTCATGAAGATAGATACCTCTGATCATCATTGAGAGTTCTCTTAAGTGACTTCAGTTATTTGAGAGGTAATTAACTATAGGGGTTTGCCTTTATAATGAGCTTTAAGAACTCAGGTAATATAAACCCTATCTAATTTTTAATATTAGGTAGGAGAACTTGTCTGTTAAAATAAAAGGTTCGCAGACCAGACGAATGTCATAAATTCTGTAGTTTATTTAATCGAGTCTCACTATCAAGTAATGCGCAGGGATAAGTGTGTTTCTTTCTTATTTGCGGTGTTATGATCGATCATTTAAACTATTGCATGTATAAGATTGATTCAGTATCATATTTTTTAAAAATTAAACAATTACACAATTACATTTCAAAACTATATATATATTATATTAAATCAAATATCTCTTTCCAAATTTGACGGTCGACACATACGCTCAACCACTCCATTCTGTTGTGTTCTTCTTAGAACAGTGAACTCATGTCTGATCCTTCTGCCTCATAGAAATGTATGAACCGCTGATCACAATACTCACTTCTATTATCTGATCTGAGACACTTCAACCTTAAGTCTTTCTCATTTCTTATCATAATTTTTCACTTCTTAAACGCTTCAAAAGAGTTAGATTTATGCTTTATGAATTACACCCATAATTTTTTGATGTTATCGTTAATGAAAGTGACAAAATAGTGAGAACCGCCAATAAACTGAGTTGGATTATGACCCATACGTCAATATTGACTAACTCTAGCTTCTTTGTCTTCACCAATGACTCATCTTTGGAGAAAAAACTTTCTTCTGTTTGCCATATACATAATTTTCACATAACACTAAATTCATATATTAAAAACTCTTAAGCTTATTCTTTGAAAGTAGGGATTTCATTTTGTAGCGCTAATATAGCCAAGCTTGTGATGTCAAATATCTGCATCAGTGTTGGTTTTAGTCACATCAATAGATTGTCATCTCATTGATTGGGTAAAGAGTGCTTTCATTGTTGGCTCGAGCCATCACCATTGTCGCCCCCTAATCACCTTCCACGAATTATCTGTGAAAGTAGTCACGTATTTTGACTTTGTCAGCTGGCATATCGAGATTAGATTTCTCTTCAGACTTGAAACATGTTTTACTTCACTAAGCTTCTAGACTTTTTCATTAGACAACTTGATATTAACATCCTCTTTCCTGCGATACTGCAGGCTTTGTTATCTTCCAACTAAGCTTTTCATATAGCACTCAGTGTGTAATTTTTAAACAACATTTTTTATTGGGGAAGGCATGAAAAGAGACTTAAATCTACTATTTAATATTCAACACTGATTAGGGATAAAACCAATGATTCGTCTTGGATTTCACTTGTGGAGACATTATTAGAGAAATTCATCTATTTTTATCTACCACCAGTCTTCTCTGGGGTTTACAATCCTTCTTGAAATGATCTTTCCTTTCACATTTCCAATATTCTCCTCTACCATTTCCTTTGTCTAACCTGAATTTTCCTCTTCTAGACTTGAACTTGTCTTTCTATGTATTTCTGTCAAAATTCCTTGTTTTCAACATTCGATATAGAACCAAATGATTCTTCATTTGTTATCTTTCTGTGAACTTTTTCATTCGGCACTTGTATCATCAAAGGTCAATTTCATATTACCGTAAGAGTTATGCCCGACCGTGAAAATCCGACAATGAAGACAAAATTAACAGTGCCTTGATCTCATCATCAAATTTGATACATACAAAACGTAGTTAGCTAGTCACAGAATTGAAATTGTTCAAGTGTTCCGCCACTGAACTACATTTTATCTTCATATTGAATAACATCTTCAACAGAAAAATCTTATGAAGTAGAATGTTTTTTATACATTTTTATCTGTGTCGTTATGAGATCCACCGTAATTTTCTCATTCATTATATTGAACGCAACAGACAAAAAAAATGAAAGACGGATCATACCTATGTTCGTTCGATCCAATACTTTCCATTCTTCCGGAGCCTTCATTTCAAGTTTCTTGGTGATTCCTTATAGTGGCAAATACAATTTCTTTTGATACAAGAAATATTTACTTGTATTTTGTTGAATGCAAAGTTAGATTCATTGAACTTCTTCTTTTCTTACATCGCTTCGTAGTCGTTGCTTCAACTCGAATGAAAAGTCATAAAAGAAGAAACCTCGTTGTGATACTATATGTTGGGATGGAAAACCAAGGGCTTTGAACGATTTGAAATCAAAGCCATACCGTAGAAAATTGGATCACACTTATTCGAGAGATATGGAACAAACTATTGAAAAAAATGCACAAAAAAGTAATCACAGAAAAGTACCCCAAGATTTAATGTGGAAAACTGGAGAATAGAAAAAAATCACGGAGCCACACCACAACACACCAAAATTCATGATGAAAGGAGAAATGTATAGAGATTTTTACCACTCAGATATTTTCTTTATAACACTGGAACTTACAAGCTACCAGAATTTCGCTTCAAATCCTTTATTGATCGCACAAGCGAATTCACACGATGAAAATTCACCTTTCAAATACACTGTAACTGTCATGCTCCGTCGAGAGTTCATTGCACGTAAGCATGAGAAACACCACTATGAATTGAAAACTTAAGCATTGAAATGGGAGAAAAATCGTGTGCAACGTAGTTATACGGCTCCTCTACGTGATTATTTATTGCTATGTTTTGAAGTTGGGAGTCGAAGGACCGCGGCGTAGATACACCGATTTGGGTGTGATTACGCCAGCGTGGTTACTTTTGGCTGGCATAGCTACGCCAGTATGATGTAGGCACACCGCCTCTCCCTTCTGCTTGGGATTGTAAGACTTCCTTGTGGTTTTGTGGGTGCTCCTTCAGGCTCCACATCTCAACATTCTTACATTTGGTTGTGGTTCGTATATGCTTACGGCAGGCTTAAACTGATGCAAAGAGTAATGCTTGTGTGCATTATGTTTGTTTGTATGTTTGTATGTATGTATGCATGTATGTGTGTGTGTCTATCTGTCTGTCTGGATAAATATAAATGAAATATATGTGCAGCTTCTCTTATTTATATAGCAAGCTTTGTTTTTTGTCCAATCTTTTGGTTGTAGAATAGCACGATCAAAGTTTTTCCAGAGTGGGATCTCTTATATTTTGGGTGAATTTTTTGTTTGCATTCGCCAGTAGTATCTCTTCAGTTCAACTTCGAAGTTTGTGCAGAGGAAATACTCTCTCTCTCTCTCTCTCTCTCTCTCAACACACACACGCTCCCCCTCCATCCGCATCAGAAGATTCCATATCATCATGTGTTCTGACAGGTGAATTTACCACGAAGTTGCTGATATTGTTGGGTGATGAAGCTTTAATGTGCTTGTGAAAAATATCAATATGTTTTTTCAAATTTCAAACTGAGCAAATTCTTTTACCATCGTTACCATTGTAAATTCACGAGGAAACCAAGCATGTTAGTCTATGAGATTATTGTCTCGTTTTGGTATGAGAATAAGAATTTCATTTCTGCACTTTCGTCTGACCAGATCTACTATTTTGCAGGTCTACCCCCAGCTGAGATCTCCGCAGGTCTTCGACGGAAGACTACTGTCTGTTGTTGAGCGTAGTATGGCTGTAAAATCTGCATAAAATACATATATTTATGCAATACAATCCCTTTTCTTGTGAATGCCCATGCAACCTTCCCATTGGCTTTCAATTCACTCATCTCCAATAGCAATGCTCTCTTAGCCGTTCCATGTGCTTTTAGATAGTATATTGTATGGTCTTTCTTATTTAATTATAATTTGTGAAAAACAAAGTGTTCTATAATATTACTAATGCTTGGATCTGCAATTTGTAGTACTGGAAAATATTGACATATCCATCATATGAAGCTCCTGTAATGTAAGTAGGACTTTGGAACGATTAACGTCTGCAATTTGTAGTACTAAATATCCCACAATGTTTATCTAGGATGAAAATAAATTTTTTTTTATCCATAACGTATTACGCGTGAAATATTGTTTGATTTCCCATTTGTAACGTCAAGAATTGCTATTCGTTCCTCTCTTTTATGCAATTCAACATTTTCTCTCATAGATCTTGTAGATTTATCGGATTTCTTATGCGAGTTTTGTTTATAGAAGTGTAAAGTTATCATGATCCTCTAGCTTGATGAGGTTATTTCATTTGACATCATGTAGCAATGGGTGATTATTCTATTGTTTTTATTACATGATTGATATGCATTATATTTATTGTGAGGGTAAGAATTAATGAAAATTGAGTTTATTTATTAGAATTTGAATGTGGAATAGACAATTGGGTTAGAAGAAACAAATTTGAATAATGTTCAATGAATGGTAGAAATATATTTGAATAATTATGTATTTTTGTTCAAGTAAGGTTTTAGCTTGATTCTATGTATTTTTGGACAAAATGTGAATTTTGTTGGAGCAGGCGCTTTATGCTTGAATGTTGGGACAAGGTTCAAACTTTTGTATGAAACAGGTTCAAATCCTGTTAGAAATTTATCAAATGTAGTTTGATTTTTTTTTTTTTTATTGATTTGAATAAATTTGTATAAGTAGTCTAATTAAATTTGAATTTTAAATCAATGTTGAACCATCATAAAGGTAGTGATTCAAATTTAAATTTATGCATACAAGAAGTTTATAGGGAATAAGTCTCTACATTATTCTAGGATTCTTAAATAGAAAAGATTATTTCCTAAAACAAACAAAGCACATTAAAATCTAGCAATCTTGTTCTTTATGCAAATATAAGTGTTAAAATAGTTCATGATTATTTACATCAGGTTGTTTGAGTCTGGAGCTTTTAAAAGTGTCAGATTAGTTCCAAGATTGTTAAAAATAAGATTGAAATAGTACTCGTATGGAATTATTGGAGCTCAATTTTAAAAGAGTTGGATTATTATCATATTTTTATAAATTCTAGAAGCATGGCTCCATGTAGATAGTTGGGATTATATTAGCACTTGTATAAAACTTTAGGCAATATAAATTTAGAAAAAAAAGAAGATTTAAAACTTAGCCATTCAAGCTATGTTGCTTGATGATGGGTAAAAATGCAGAATTTTCAGTATAATTTTTTCAAGATATGTAAATATAAAAAAAAAATTATTTTAAAGCATGAGAATTTGAAGGCTATATTTATGTATGCATTAGGAGTGTGGTTTGCCTAAAAATTAATGCTACATAAAATAAATGTAATGCAAAAATTAATGCTAAATATTACATATAAGGATTATGCAAATAAATCTGTATAATTTTTTATGCATGAATAATGTTTCACACACCCTAAAACTAACATTTTTTTTCAAAGGCCAATCCGGTGATCGAAATTACAATCCATAAGTTGCATGATGTTCATAATTACATATGAGCAGCATGCAAATCACGTTGATGGTCACCGGATACTATTTTTATGTAGAATTTTGCATTTAAGATTTTTATGCAAATCACTTGGACTTAAATTTTTTATAGAATCATTATATTTCGAAAGACTTTGTCAATGCATTTGAATCATTAAAATCTTTCAAATGAACCTCTTCATGCTCAAATTTAACTCTGTTTGTTATCTCATTGAGCCGATAATAATATTGATGATAATTTAGATAATAAAAAGAATAATCGTGATAATCAACTCAAATGAACTTAAATTGAAATCAAACTTGAATCAACTTAAATATGATCTAAAAATACTTGAATTAGTCAATTAAAACAAACCAAATGTTCATACTCAAAGTCCACCAAAATTATCTCTCATAGAGTGGGGCCCACATTTTAAAATGAAATAACATGAGATTGGGTCCAATTTGACTAAAATCAATTGCACCATTGAATTTATTGTATTTTCCTCTATTAACTGAGCCCAAGTAAAATTTTTTTGTAATTCCATCCTAGTTACTTAAAATTTGACATATTTTGAGCTAAAGGCCTCTTTGAAAATGGATTGGACCATTGAAATCCTTGCATTCTCTTCTTTTAAATATGGTATATTTATGTTTTCATCCCAGTCACCGTAAATAAGTACTTTGACTTTTAAAAGTCTCTCTCTCCAAATTTTAAATTTCTATCTATATCCCCTTAACGACTCCCTCCAACTCACCCCACTAACTCCTCCCCTCATCCAACTGAAACCCACTCGTAATTCCCTTATTCCTCTCTTCTCATGAACCCAAAACTTGTCTTTCTCTCTCTTCTCCCCATTCAAATCGAGTGCCATCTCCTCTCCTTCACCTCTCTTCTCCCATCCAAATTGAGAGCAAGCATGGAGGGAAGGCACATCCTTCTCTCTTCTTCTCTTCGAATCAAATATAGAACTAAGGCAAGCAAGGATAACTCATCTTCCAAGGCAAGGAAAACAAAAGATTTTCCAAGGCAAAGATATAGACCCTTCACCACTTTTCATTTCTATAAATTTTACATGTTGTAGGTTGTAGAATTCTGGTAAATTTTTGTCTTCCGTCCCTTTTCCTTTCATGGGAGCCTCTCATATTTTTCTCTTTTTGTCACACCATGGTCAAGCCTCTCTCCCATTTCTTCTCCCATTTCTCCCCACAGCCAATCGTAGCATTCACTCGTCTCCCAACTTCTTCACAAATTGAGATCTATATGGCTCTCACTCCCATCCTAATCCTAAAACTAAGACATACACTTAGTTGTCTTCCCTTGTCTTCTTAGAATTGAGACCTACACGCACTCCTAAAACTAAGACCTACACTCACTCTTCTCTCCACTTCTTCTCAAAATCAAGACCTACATTACTCTCACTATCATCCCAACCTTAAGACTGAGCCTTTCACCCATTCTTCCCCCATTTTTCCGATGGTCGAGCCCTACATCCACTCTCCTCTCTTTCCTAACTTAATTCAATACCCTAAGCCTAAACATAATCATAATCGGAACCATCACACACCAACACTCACACACACAAAGCCTAACCCTAACCTTCTAATCTACCTAAAGCCTAAAGCCACAGAACCCGAGCGCACACTCACAAACCCAAGCTTATCTTAGTTGAGCCTACCTAACCCATTGCACACTCAATTCTTTCTCTACATGACTAATTTAACCCTAAATGAACTAAACTAACCCAATAGACCAAAAACTAACCCAAGCTAGCCCAAATTGAGCCTATTTAACCCACTACACACCCTAAACAAACCCCGCTCACTCTAATCAACCTAAACTGACCCTTACTCACCCTAACCAACCTAAGTCAAGCCCTACTCAATCCAATCCATCCAAATCAAGCCTTAACCCATCTAAACCAAGCTAAAGCGTATACCTAAACCAAGCATAAATCTAATCTTAATCTTTACCTGAAAGCTTAATATATATATATATATATATATATATCATAGCTTCAATAGTTTGATTTTTTATGAACCTGTGGAAATTATCAGTTATGACAATAAATCTAGTTTAGTACTTGTGAAACGTTTAATTACTCGAATGTATCAACAGAAATACACACACACACACACACACACACACACACATCTAATATTGAGGATATCAAGCAGATCCCGATGTAAGAAAACTTTTAAAGTGGGGTTTGGAGCATTACTAAAGAAAGTAATACCAGTAGAGTTACCTGATTTAGCTTACCAATTTGCTGGTTGGTTACCTTTTCTTGGAATATGGCTCCACAGGACTTGAAATTTTAAAGTTGTAGCTATAATCTATTTAAGCCTATGAATAAGTTGCCAAGGAATGTATGATTAATTTTGTATCATTTGTAATAATTGCATTTAGTCTAGCTCCATGTGTATGCTATTCAATTGCTTTTAAACTGCAAATTTGAGTGCCAAGAAAATTGCAATTGCTTTAGCTTGTAAAGTTTTTTCTGCATATATAGGTGACTGACAGAACCATAAACATTTTTCTATGTGATCGCTACATAGTCCCTCTATTCATACAAAGCTACCATCAGTATTTATTTTGACCCATGGTGGTTTAGGTTTTCTCCATTTCACTTATTGTATTCACTTTTTCTTCTATTGTGTGGTAGAGTTACTCTTCAGCTAATCTGTGTTTGTTTGGCAGATTGAATTTTTGGAGTTTACTGGTTTTTATAAAATACGCGATACAATTTGTTATAATCTCATATTCTTTTGTTATCATGTTTGGAGCTGTTTTTGGACATCCAGATAAACCAAGAAACTATGAGAGGAATTACCTATAGTTTATGATTAATCATATCTTTCCAACACTCCTCCAAGTCTGTCCTCCAAGTTTGTCAAGTTAAAGCATATCTCCTCCAAATTAGTGAAGGCCAAGTTCTTCCTCCATACTGGTTTTGCAGTTATGCATCTGAACAAAAGATGATTGATTTCTGCTTCCTCTTCTCTACACAAATGGCATCTTGAAGGACCCCTAAGGCCTTTTAACTTTAGAATATCATCATTGGGAAGAAATTTTTTGAATAAATTCCAGCTGAAGATGACATTGATGGTGTTAGAAATTTCTGTCGAATCTTTTCCCCCCAATTCGCCAGGTGCTAACTGAATGAAGACAGATAGATATATTTAGAGATAGACTGAATAGTGGGTTCTTGGTAATGAGTTTATCTTTTTTGTTGGAATCTACATGAATATGAATTATTTGTCGGAGTGTATCTTGAGCCACTAGATTGTTAAGTTTTGCCACATCCCATTGCAAATCTCTCCAGCATTCAGAGATCTTGAGGTTATCTTTGATATCAGTATGGTTCAAGTTATTAATTTTGCCATCTAGTAGCCAATTATCCAATCAAACATATATCTCCCCCGCACCAACATCCCAAATGAAGTATTCTTCAACTTGCTCCCTTAATTTCAGCAAATTTCTCCAAGGTTTAGAGTCCCCAAGCTTTTTTTGAACATTAGAAGGGTGTATATCTTTAAAATATTTTTTGTGCATATATTGTGCCCATAAAGATTCTTTAAGTCTAAATTTGATCCATTGTTTGGAGTAGAAGACATGGCTAATGTGTTGGAAATTTTTAAAACCCAACTTACCTGCACCCATTGGTTTGCATAATTTATTCCAATGTGACTAATGCATCATTTTTCGTTGACCCTCCCAAAGAAATTTGTTAAAAGATGTTTCTAGCAATTTTTGAACGTTCTTCTTTATCCTTAGTATTTGTAGAATGTAAAGGCAAAAATAAGATAAAAGTACTTTTAATTGATTCTTCCACCATTAGATAAAAATGAACTTGCCCAACAATTAATTTGAGAGTTCACCTTTTCAACCACCTTATCAAATTGTGTTTACTTCCTTCTACCCTTGATAACTTGTATGCCCAAATATTTAAGAGCTAGTTTAGCTTGCTTGAACCCAGTGAAATCTTTAATCCAAAGGCTTGAAGTAATGTTCATCCTATTGCTAGAAATTACTTGACATTTATATCTATTGAACAACATGCCAGAAACCTCATAGAATTTATTCAGAATGCTTTTTGTTTCCTTATCAGGTTGTTTTCTTCCATTAGTAAACCAATTACATCATCTGCATAAGCCAAATGGTCTACTTAGTAGCTGGATTTTTGCTGGTACCTAAAGTAGGGAAGTGTTTGGTGAGCTTGCCTAAGCAATCTTGAGAGGTAATTTAATGCCAAGATGAACAAAGTTGGAGAGAGAGGATCTCCTTGTTTGATACCCCTTCCAGCTCTGAAGAACCCATGTTTATTCCCATTAATCAAGACATTGTAGTCAGTATTCGCCAACTATCTCTTAATCTGGTTACCGAAGTACAGAGGGAACCTCCTAGCCGAGAGCACTTCAAGTATAAAATTCCAACTAATGGTATCATATGCTTTCGTTAGAGCCAATTTAAGGAACAAGTTGCTTATTCTGCAGGGTTTATGAATATTTGTCAATAATTCTTAAAAATTCCAACTAATGGTATCATATGCTTTCGTTAGATCCAATTTAAGGAACAAGTTGCTTATTCTGCAAGTAATACATTATCAATAACACATCTTCCTTAAACAAAGGTAGATTGTTTTGGTGTGATCAAGGCATCCATACATGGTTAAAGCCTCCCTACTAGTATTTTGCTTATGATTTTAGGAATGATATTTTTCAGGCTAATGGGTCTGAAATTAGTCCAACAATCTTTTCTTTTCTCCTTTAGAACTAGAACCATGGTTGTAGTTGTGAAATATCTAGGATGGTCAACTCCAAGAAAGAAGCTTTAAAAAACCAAAACAACCTCCTTTCTAACAATTTCCCAAGACTTCTTATAAAATTCAAAAGTATATCCATCAAGTCTCTCTGTTTTGTTCCCATCTACAGTGTCCAGTGCCTTCTTAATTTCAGTTTCATCAGAGGGTTTGTGTGCTTGAGGTGCATGTAATCTTCTCTACCTTCAACAAATAGTTTAGATAGAACTTTTTGATGTTCTGTAGAAGCACGGGTCATTAACTTTTGAAAATAATCCACAACATTAGAGGAAATTTGTGAGGGGTCAGTCAACCAACAATCTTTATCATCTTTGATCTTAAAAATGACATTAATCTTCTTTCTATACTTGATGACAATATGGTAGTATTTGGAATTCTTGTCCCCTTCAATGAATCTGTTATCCGAAACTTTTTGTTGTAGAAATTGTTCATCCAAATTAGTTGCATTGAGTATGGTAGCATTAGCTTCCTGAAGATCTAATTCAATGGCCTCCCCTTTTTGAATGGCTTCCTCCAAAGATATAACCCTTTGTTTAGTCTGTGAAACTTTGTGGTGTAGTTGTCCAAAACATTACCAATTCCATTTCTTCAATTCTTTAGCTATAACTTTTTTGAAGTTGCCAAAGTCTGTACCAATGAATTCCAGGAATTTTAGTGTCCCAAGCTTTCTTCACTACCATTAAATATTCTCTGTGTTTATACCATTTATTCAAGTATCTGAATGGAGTTTTAACTATTGTATTTGTAGTTGAAATGTTGAGAATAAAAGTCTTATGATCAGATTCAGTTAATGGTTAATGTTTCATTGAATAATAAGTGAAGATTTCCATCCTGTGCTTGTTGAAGGAACCTATCCGGTCTTTCATAAATATTCACTCTTCACCGAGTAAATGGAGATCCCAAGTATCCCAAATCAAATAACTCAGCAGTTTGGATGTTATTGGAGAAAATGAACATACCCTTCAGATAAGGTGTTCTACCTCCTTTTTTTTCCAGATGGGTTTGTAATGCTATTGTAGTCCCCATCCAATGATCCAACTTTGTTGCATATTTTCACTGATCTTAAGAAGATTGGACCATAGTTCTGATTTATTAGCACTACTGCAACCTGCATATATGAATGTAGCACAACCAGCTAAATGCTCCATGGTAAATTCCATATGCATGAATTGTGGGTGGTCAACGAGAATGTTTCAATCTATTTTATTTCTACACAGAAGCCAAATCTTGTTATTTATAATTGGATAATGATTAAAGCCATTACAATTCATTAGAATTTGTTTTTGATTCTTGTGTACCATTGGTTCAAGTATATCCATGCACCAAAATTTAAAGACCCTGTTGAGTTTAACCAACCTATTAAGGGAAACAATGTTAGCTATTCCCTCAATATTTGAACTTAAAATGTTAATCACGATAGATTGATTTCCTTGCTCTTGTTAGTATAGAGAAGGAATTAGCCTTGTGATTGTAAGAAGACCCCCCAATGGTTATGATATTTTCCTCTGGTAGATGTCTCAACTCCAAAAGGCCTCTTTTCTTTCTCCTTATTTTTTGCACAGACCAATCATTCTCAATTGATTGTCTCATATTGGTAAGTGACACATCATTGATATCAATGTTTTCATTAAAGTTTACTATTGGGTATACCATTTCTTTTGGAATCACCTCAGCTTCTTCCTCCAGTGGTTGATATGTATGGTGTACCTCTTTAGTAGCAATTGTAGTCCCTTCTTTTTCTGTTGGTTGCTCCATAGCTAAATCTTCAACCACCAAATTTGTCTCCAAGTTCACCACCCTCTTATTATTTTTCTTCTTCAAGTGAGTATCAAAGGGTTGATTTTCCTTAGCAGCAACCACCTCCTAAAGTGGTAGATCTTAAGTGCAGTTTTGATAATAGTTTTGTTCCTTGCCCATGGCATCTAAATAAATAAGAGCATTTGTTTTCAACTCAGGATGAAGTATGAAGCATTTTTTTAAGGAGTGCCCAAACATATTACAATTTCCATAATAATAAGGTCTTTTCTCCATGATAATAAGTTGTCAATATCCATTATGAGTTGTGTCAATCCATTGATCCTCTATATCAGGAAGAGCTATGTATATATTAACCAATATTCTTGCAACAGAGGGTCTTGTTAGATTAAATGTTGGAACATCAAGTTTCATAAATATCCCTAGGATGGCTTTAATTGAAAATAGAATTTGGTGGTTGAAAAAATGCAATTTGAGGCCAGGACCCTAAAACAAATAGGAAAAATAAGGAGTTTCTTGGCTAGGGTCAAAATTAGTGAACCAATTAAGTAGTTGTATGTACTTCTCATCAATCTTCATGTATTTCTTTAAAAAGATCCTAGCATAATCTTCTTCCTTGTTGAGTTGAGTAATCAAATTTTGCAATAGATTAAACTTCGAGATAAGGTTGGTCTTTCAAGAAAGCATATAGTGTCTAAGCTTTTGAGCATAAAAAACCAAAGCTAGAAAATTTTTATCAATCGGGTTATACTTCACCTCCTCCAGTATTAGATGATGACTTAAATAATTAAGGACATTTTCCTTACTCTCATCATTGACTTGAGCTAAAAGAGCTCCGAGGGAGTTATTTAAAGTCACAGAATAAAGTATCAACAATCTACCCAAGATTAGGATTGTTATTATAAGAGGTATCATGAAATATTGTTTAATACATTCGAAAGTATGTTGACATTTATTTTCCCAATTAAACTCTTGGTCAATGCAGAAAATGGTTGGTTTCTGCTTGATAGAATAGATAAAGGGTCTTCGAAATGCTAGTTTCCCATGAAAAGATTTTTCGGCGCTATTTTTGGTTAAGGAGTTGCCCGTAAGAAGATGTCGGTCACCGGAATCGAAATCTCGTCGCCCGCTTCGGAAGGACGTTTGATCTACATATATATTTTAAGTTTAGAAAAATATGAAATAAATCTGACCCCATATTTTTCATATTTTAAATAAAAGAGTGTTGTACCTCAAACCCTGTATCTATCCCGAAGGATAAACACATGATTTAAGGATGAAACTCTATCAAATAAACTGAGAAATATATAGCGTCCGTTTGATCCGCGAAATCATTTTATTTTCCGACAATTTCCCCTATTTAATATGAAGAATTAAATAGGGTTTATATTAAACTGGGTTCGAACAAGCTTCCTATAAGGGCAAACCCCTATAGTTAATTACATCTTAAATAACTTAAGTCACCTAAGAAAACTCTCGATAAAAAAATTAGAAATATTATCTTTAAGGAGGTCAAAAGATAGGCCTTTTCAACGATATTGGACAAAGAGGTTTGAAATGGGATTGACTCAAATTTGGAGCATTTTATTTTTGGAATCCAAAGGAGGAAGAACTAGGGGATGTCATGGATCCGAAGGAGAACCTCGGTGACTTCCCGGTCTATCCTATTGTTTGACTTCAGTTTTGAGGATAAATTATTAAGTGTCTCATCCTACCAATTTTATTTAATTAGGGCTTGCATTCGTGTGAAACGATCATAAATATAGCCTCAAAGATGTGAGGAATTAAGTCGTGACAGACGACAACCACGAAATCCTAAGTTGAGTTAGGGCTTAGATTGTACAACAGAGCTGTACAAAGACCTAAAGATGAGGTGAGGATTTATGTTGCATAAGCAAACTACCTCAAAGTTCTATAGATTTGTTGTTTAATTCTAAGGAAAGAAATGGTTTAGTTGGGGAAGACAGGTTTTGTTGTTGAAGATGGCCGTGCTGCCCACCATGCTAGCTCCAAACTCCTTGCCGTGACGAGTTTAAGTTTTCTAGGGTGTCAAGTTATGATGTCAAAT
>NW_018229542.1:220765-221160 GCF_001263595.1 Phalaenopsis equestris | reverse complement strand
AGGGATTCCCGATCATCCGATAGAGACGTCTTAATTTAGTTGTAGTTGTAGTTTTTGTGATGTTTGTGATTAAATTTTGAGGTGTTTTACATTTTGAATGTTGTGCATGTGATTTTTATCTTGGTTAATTTTAATTTGGGTTTTGGGTTTTTGTTTTGTGGCTATCGTAATAGATTATCTTGGTTAATTTTAATTTTGGTTTTGGGTTTTTGTTTTGCGGCTATCGTAACAGATTTGGCACATTGTTGTTTAGCATGCAAGTTTTATAAGCATAAACATTACAGTATGAAAGTACAAGAAAGACAACACTGTAAACTATAAAAAGTGTACCTGGTGAGTCTTCTCGTTCCACCACCTGAAACTCAAAATGCATGTGAGAGCACTTTATGTAAAGC
>NW_018229542.1:207997-220675 GCF_001263595.1 Phalaenopsis equestris | reverse complement strand
AAGCAAAACATATTAAGTTTAGTAGACCTCCGAGGTATCCAACAGATCTGGAGAAAGAAGCAGGTCCATGCTTCCCTCTCACTATCTGGTGAAAAGCCTCAAGCTCATTTAAACTTATTATGTTGCTTAATAATTCATCCTGTAAATACCTTTAATGCTCAATGAACATTGATGTTTCAATTATCGCTACGAGTAAGGTAATTATCATTTACAATTTCATTTGAGGATTATGCAGGTGAAGACCCTTAAAGAGACAAGTTAATGTTATCAAGACACTTAGCCAACTTTTTAATTTGGGCTTGTAGTGTTTCAAAGGTGTTCAATTTTTATTCACATTTCTAATCCTCATTTAATCAAATTTGATTTAGCCTAGGTCACTACTAAGCCCTTAAGATCCTGATGGATGTTTTAGTCATATATTTTGAAAGAGATTGAATTTTAAGTGATGATGATTCATTTTTGAAAGTCATTTAAACATCAAATAGGGGTGTTAGATTAGTGAGTTATCAATACCCAAAATCATACCCCTAAGACTAGGATCATTTTATTTGGTACTATGAAATTTTAATAATTTAAGAAAATTACAAATTTATCCTTTAATTAATAAAAGTGAGATTGGTTTCTACCAATTAATCCCCTTGTGTTTCAATTATCTAAATATGTTGATTGGGATCAAAGGTTGCCCATTTCCCTTTCTTGAATTAAGCCTAAATGTTAATTAAGACTAAATTTCTAAAATTACACTTTTTCCCCAAAGTTACACCTTTTCCTTTGGGGCTCTTCACCTCATAACTCATTAACCAAATTTTGACTTTGAATTTTTATCCCACCTCACTCATGGATCAATTAAAACATTAGAGGAGAAAAATGTGATTTTTCATGTTTTAATTTAATTTATATATTTATTTATATGCAAGAATTAGGATTTTTTAAAGAGAATTCCCTAACTTGACCAAAGTAAAGCCCAATCCCTTGAAATTTTTGTTGGAGGTAGACATATTCTAGAGAATCATTGGGACCATATTTCATGATTTTTTGAGTGCTATTTTAATTCTTAGAATTATTTTAATTTATGGATCATTTATTAATTATAAAATATTTTAAATGTGGAAAATTAAGTTTCACATTTTTATTAAATCTCTCTGAGGTCAAGGAACCCAGAGAAATAAATTTCACATTTTTTATTTTTCTTTGAATTGTTAGAATTATTTTAATAAAAATCTTTTAGCCTTTTATTTTAATAAAAATCCATTTTTAGCCTTTAAAAATTATTTTAAGCTCCAAAATTCAATATCTTCACTTAGAAAATCAGGAAAAAACATTCTAAATGTTTCAAAGCGCTTAGGAAACAATTTAGAACATCTTCAAGAATTTTATTATTTTTGTGATTTTTATCATTTTTTAATTATTTAAATATTAAGGAAAGACTTAAAAATGGAAATTTTATTTTAATTACAAATTTATTTATAGAAAACTCATCTGATCTTGGAGAACTCTAAAAACTAATTTTTATAATTTTTTAAGATATATTTTAATTGTTAAAAATCATTTTAGTGTTAGAAATGACATTTAACTTAGAAAATCATTTTGAGTTATCAAATGAGCTTCAAATATTTTGAATTTTTTATGGGGAGTTCTCTGAACTTCAAATTATAGTGGAGATTAAAAACTAAGTCATTTAGATGTTTTTGGTTCCCAAAATTAATTTTCTTTGCATTTTAGGGTTTGTGAAAATTAAGTGCATTCTTAATGACTTAGATCATGAAATATTTTTCAAAGCTTTCTCTGGCCATAATAAACCCTCCAAAATTATCTTAGAATTTTATAAACATGCTAATTATTATGATAAATGTATGCAAATAATAAAAATAAACTTGAAAAATATGGATCTCTGTCACTACTCTGACTTTGGAAAAATCAGAGGATGTTTCCTAAGACAGAGGCAACAACATGCCAAAATTTCAAGCCATGGTGAAATTTCTACATGCATGGAGAATCAAAGACTCAAAACAGTGCTTAATTAATAAAAAATAAAATATGCATTAAATAAACTTCAAACCATTTCCACATTGTTCTCCTCTGTTCACTGAGCACTAGGATATTTTTATTTTATTTTTGTGATTTTTCTACACCAAGATATGAATTTTTAAATTTAGGGACCATTTTTTGAATTATTTAAATCCCTATTTTTCTATTCAAATGCGCGGCGCCACCTCATCTTAGGCAGCTTCGAACGGAGATGCGGCGTGCTTCCATTCACTGCGCTTTCTACCCTTTCATGCCACGTGACCCACAGTTCACGCATCAAAAGTTCATCCAGCTAGATCTCGTCCGTTGATGAGATAAACGTGCGATCGGATAGCTCCTCATCGTCGTCCCTAAATAAGCTAACCTGAGAACCATCCACAATCAAAGACACACAATCCTTAAGATCTCTATCTAGACTCAACCAAATCTCATGGGGTTTGCTCCTAAAGCTTCATCTACTCAAGATGAACCTATCTATATGGATTATACAGAATAAAATATAGAAAATATGTATTGAGAGTGAAAATAGGCTCGGATTAAGGTTGAAGTTCAATACCTTTGTCTGAAAGGGAAGGCCTCAATTAGATGGATGTGGTAGCTTCAATTGGTCCCAACGAACCTCAAGATGAAGCGAAGCCTTGTGCCCTGGTGAATTGCCCTGGTGAATGGTCTAGGTATGAGTTCAACCAAGCTCGATTTCAGGTGTTGATTGAAGTCTATACTAGAGACTCTTTGAGGGGGGGCTTTTGTGGGGAATCAACTATTTTTGCTGTGGGGAAGGTGTGTGCACAGTTAATTGAAGTTTGATTCACTGTGGAGGTGTGGAGAGATTTGTCCTGGTTTTTGGAAAAAATTCAAGCTCAAAATTTAGCTTCCACAGTGAAGCTCAGTGGAGGAAAATGGTTGCTTTGAACTAAGGAGTTCTTAGGGAGTCTCTGAGGGCAGTTTGGCAGAGTTTCCTCAAGAAAATTCCAGCTCCCTCTCATTGGCCATGGAGGTGAGGTTTTTATAAAATTGTCTTAGGGTGGCTTCCATGGCCAATTGAGGGGTGCAAAATGATGTTTAGGTGGAGGTTAGAGAAGCTCTAAATTTCAAATGGGATGAGGTGGCCTCTAGGTTTGAATTGGGTTTAAATTTTTTGGTGTGACTCATGATTTTGGTGTTTTCCAGCTACTAGATCGGCCGACAAGGCCAGGGGAGGTGGCCAGGATGTCATATGAGCCAGGGGGAGGCTTTATTATAATTTACCCCCAAGGGTAAGCAATGATGGAGGAGATTTTGCAAGTTTGGTCCATTGGGCCAAAAATGGGGTAAAATCCCTTAATTTGTGGATCCATTGGTCCATAGAATGCTTTTGTGGGTTTTTCATGGTTTAGCTGGATTTAGAGGGTTTTAGCCTGGTCCTTGGAGGAGTTTGGTGGCTGTGGAGTCATAAAGTTGGCGGGTTTAAGGTTGCTAGGCAAATTTTAGTGCATGTGTCTAATGTGGGTCCAAATGACTAAAGCTTAGGTTTGGGCTAGGATAGACATGATTTTGAGCCCAATTTATTGATAAAAATTGTTTAGATGATTGTAATGAACATTTTTGGTGAAGGGTTGAGGTAATTTTGAGTTCAATTGGATGCTCAATTTGAAAGATTTTGATATTTTGGTTAATTTGGGCATGTTGGAATAGACTTGAGCTTAGGTTGAGCTAGGCTTGGAATTTGGCTCAATTGAATGGTCCAAATGATCAAGGGAGATGTGATGAAGATTTTTGATTAAGGAATGGATTCAAAATTTTGCAGCTAAGGCAATCAATTTGGTGGAATTTTGAGACATGACCAATTTAGGGCAAAATTGGTGATTTTTGGATTTGGGTTGAAATTAAATGAAATTGAGGTTTCACCAAGGATAATTGAAGGTCAATTTTGATTTTTAGGAGTTTTATTAAGGTTTTTCAACATTAATTGGGGCCCATTGACTAGGATATGGGATCAATTTGGTGTGATTAGGTAATATGGTCAAAAAGTCATAGGGCCAAAATTAGGGGTTTGACTTAGATCAAAATTGGGCTCAAAGCATGGGCCAATTGAGCTTGAATTTGGTTTAGATTGATCATATAGAAGGTTAATTTGAGTTTAGAATTCAAATTTGAGGAAATTGGGACCAAATTGATGGACATTTGACGTGAATTTAGGGAATTAGGCCTTTAAATGTAATTTGGGGTTTTGGTCAAAATGGTCAAATTAGGTCATGTGGTAGTTAAGAAAAATAAAATTGGGAATATTTGGAATGTTTTGGAAATTTTTGGGATTTTTTGGAATTTTTGGAATTTTGGGCTGAGGATGGACATTTAGGTAATTTGGCAATTTTTTGGTGATTTTGGGTAATTTGGATGTTTTCAAAAGGTTTGAAATGATTTTTGAACAAATTTGGGTATTTTGGGAAAATTTGAGAATTTTGGCCAAATTTAGGGTTTCAAAGGTACTTAGGTAATTTGGGGGAATTTAGTGGAAAATGGCCAAGTTAAGTATTTTTGGTAAAATTGGGATGCTAACCACCATAAAATAGCTATGGACCAATGGAAAATCCATTTGGGTCCTCTATATACTGGTCGGAAATGATTTTTGAACCAACTTGGGTATTTTTGGTAAATTTGGAAATTTTAGCCAAATTTGGGGTCCCACGGGTATCTATGTAATTTGGGGGAGTTTAGGGGCAAAATACTAAGTTGGACATCTTGATAGAGTTGGAGTGCCAACCACCATCGATAAGCCATGGACCAATGGAAACCTCATTTTAGGTCCTCTATGTAGTGGTTTTAGTTAAACCCTAGTCTAGGTGCTAGAGGTTAGGACCAATATGTGGAACTTCATGGTTAAGTAAAGAAGAGGGTAGAATTTCTAATGGTGAGGGTTCCTTTCCTAGTTTTCTAGGAATAGTAAACAGAAAAGTCCTATATCTAGACCCTAGGCTACTAAAGAGGAAAAAACTAGACCTCAACCAAAAGTGAGGTCAACAAGACCCCTAATAGGTGTGTTGTGGTGGGCAAGCACACCACACATATGGGCGTTGACTGGTGAGATGAACAAAACCAACACAAACTCCTAAGTCAACGAGCTTAGAAGGAGGTGTAGAATTGTGTGTTATTTGTTTCCCCTAGGGAATTAGCAGATGAATATTTGATTGAAGTCAAGAAGTAGTAACTCTCGATGGGGATTGGAGAGTTGGTTTTGAGTTATCAGATTGTAGGTGTTCATAGAGGATAGGAATCAACATGTAAGTGTTGACCCCAAGCTGAAAATTGAAGTTTAGGTATTAATTTCAAAAGAGGGTCGGAAGTTAGGGACCAAAATCAAAAGGAAAGGAATAAGAAGTTAAGGATCAATTTCAAAAGAGATTCAGAAGTTAAGGACCGACCTCAAAAAATGTGAATCAGAAGTTAAGGACTGATTCCAAAATGAGAATCGAAAGTTAAGGATCAATCTCGAAAGAGAGTCAGAAGTTAAGGACCGAATCAGAAGTTAAGGACTGATTCCAAAATGAGAATTGAAAGTTAATGATCAATCTTAAAAGAGAGTTGGAAGTTAAAGACCGCCCTCGTAAGAAGTGAATCAAAAGTTAGGGACTGGTTCAAAATGAGAATTGAAAGTTAATGATCAATCTCGAAAGAGAGTTGGAAGTTAAGGACCGACCTCAAAAAGAGTGAACAAAAAATTAAGGACTGATTCTAAAATAAGAATTGAAAGTTAATGATCAATATTGAAAGAGAGTCGGATGTTAAGGTCCAACCTCGAAAGAAGTGAATCAGAAGTTAGAGACAAATTCTAAAATGAGAATTGAAAGTTAATGATCAATCTCGAAAGAGAGTCGAAAGTTAAGGACCAACCCCAAAAAGAGTAAATCAAAAGTTAGGTACTGATAATAAAATGAGAATTGAAAGTTAATGATCAATCTCGAAAGAGATTCAGAAGTTAAGGACCGACCTCGAAAGTAGAGGAATCAGAGGTTAAAGACTGATTCTAAAATGAGATTTGAAAGTTAATTATCAATCTCAAAAGAGTGTCGGAAGTTAAGGAATTGAAAGGTAAGGATCAATCTTAAAAGAGAGCATCGGAGGTAAGAACTGACCTCAAATAGGTGAATCAGAAATTAGGGACTGATTCGAAAATGAGAATTAAAAGCTAGGGATCAATCTCAAAAGAGAGCGTCGGAAGTTAAGGACCGACCTAAAAAAAAGTGAATCAGAAGTTAAGGACTGATTCTAAAACGAGAATTGAAAGTTAAAGATCAATCTCAGAAGAGAGTCAAAAGTTAAGGAACGACCTCGAAAGGAAAGGAATCAGAAGTTAAGGGATGATTCTAAAATGAAAATTGAAAGTTAATGATTAATCTCGAAAGAGAGTCGGAAGTTAAGGACCGACCTTGAAAGAAGTGAATCAGAAGTTAGAGACTGATTTTAAAATGAGAATTGAAAGTTAATGATCAATCTTGAAAGAGAGTCGGATGTTAAGGACCGACCTCGAAAAGAGTGAATAAAAAATTAAGGACTGATTCTAAAATGAGAATTGAAAGTTAATGATCAATCTCGAAAGAGAGTCTGAAGTTAAGGACCGACCTCGAAAGAAGTGAATCAAAAGTTAGGGACTGTTTCTAAAATGAGAATTGAAAGTTAATGATCAATCTCAAAAGAGAGTCGGAAGTTAAGGACCGACCTCAAATAGAGTGAATCCAGTATGCAAATATTCTATTAATGGCTTGCACCAATCTTCATTGATATCAACAACTGCATTTATTGCTTCTTCTTTTCTAAGCTTGTGAAGAGTTTCAAGGTTAATTCAAGACAAAACATGTCTTCCTTATACTATGATTCCAATGGAATCCTCCGGGGGACACGCTAGTTCTTTTATGAGTTTTGCTAGAGTGTTAGCATGGGCATTATCTCCCCTAGGAATCAGGTAGAAAATCACACTAGGGATCTGCTCCAGTAGCTTCATCGTGTACTTATGGTATTCTGCTAATCTCGGTTTGAAAATATTGTATTTTCCGACGACTTGCTGGATGACGAGTTCAGAGTTGCCATAGATGGAAATGTTTGTTATATCCATTGAGATTGTCAATTCCAATCCGGTGTTATGGCTTCATATTCTGCTTCATTGTTGGTGCACAGTTCTGTCAGGTGGTATGAGAATCTCAACATACCCTTATCTCGCGTGATAAAGTTCAAAGTGATCCCTTCTTTGCCTGGTATGACTGTGCCTGATTCTATATTATTAGCTCGTCTGGTAACTCGTCGTTGAGAGGGGACCCAGCTGGCAGGGTGTGCAGCGAGAAAGTTTGCTAGAATCTGTCCCTTGATAGCATGGAGGGGAACAAAAGTTATATCAAATTGCAATAAGATCATTGACCATCTTGCTAGATGTCCAGAGAGTGTTGGTGAGGTCATCAAATATTGTAACGGATTAACCTTTGAAATTAGGGTAATCTTATGAGAAAGCATGTATGTCTAAGCTTTTGGGCGGTGAAAATCAAGGCTAGATAATGCTTCTCAATAAGTGGATACCTTATCTCCGTCAGTAATAGACGGCGACTCAAATAGTAGAGTGCATTTTCTTTACCCTCATCATTGACTTGGGCTAAGAGGGCTCCAAGAAATTTTTCTAAAATCGTTATTAAAGGTTTTCCTAGTATAGGGGCTACCAAAACAGGAGGTGTCATTAAATATTGCTTAACGTCCTCAAAAGGCTGCTGGTATTTCTCTTCTCAAATGAATTTGACATCCTTTTTAACCAATGTCAAGAAGGGCTAACACCTTCCTGAGAGATTAAAAATAAAGTGTCTCAGATATGCCAACTTCCCTTGAAAGGATCATAGTTGTTTCAAGGTTTAAGGTGGAGGCATTTTCAAGATAGCTTTAATCTTATCTGGTTCAATCTCAATTCCCCAATGACGGACAACGAATCCTAGAAATTTCCTAAAGGTAATGCCAATGGCACATTTTAAGGGATTCATCTTAAGGTCATATCGTCGTAACTGTTTGAACACAATCCTCAAATCATACAAATGCTCTATTTTTGTTTACTTTTAATGACCAAATCATCCACGTAGCATTCCACTTGATTGTGAATGAGATCATCAAAAATTTTTATCATTGCACGTTGATATGCTGCTCTAGCGTTCTTTAGGCCGAACGACATCACTATGTAGTAGAAAATCCTGATAGATGTTCTGAAGGCTGTAAGTGCTACAACTTTGGGAGCCATCTTGATTTGGTTGTACCCTGATGATTCGTCCATGAAGGAGAAAATTTTGTGTGTTGAAGCGATGTCCACTATCATTTCTGGTATCGATAATGGAAATTCATCCTTTGGACACACTTTGTTCAAATCCCTGAAGTCTACACAAACTCTGATTTGTCCATTTTTTTATTTTTTGACTAGCACAATGTTGGCTAACCATGTGGGGTATTGCTCTTCCCTTTACAAAGTTAGCGTCTATTAACTTCTTCACTTCGGCTATGACCTGCTGTTCTATTTCGAGGTGCATTCTTCTGGGAGCTTGTTTTACTGGAGTCAAATCTTTGTCCACCTTGAATTTATGAACTGCAACCTCTGCTGACAGTCCTGACATTTCATCATAACTCCATGCAAAGCAATCTTTAAATTTTGTTAATAGTTTTATCAATTCTAAAGATTTTTCATCGTTGAGTAGAGAACTTATAAATGTAGGTCGAGGTCATTTTTTAGTCCCGAGGTTAATTTCCTTCAATTCATCAATAGTTGATTTAATTTACTTCTCAAATTCTGGCAGAGCATCTTCGATTAGCTGATCAGTAGAGTCATCCTCTATATAAAGGCAATCCTCTTTCCGATTCACCAATAACATCCATACAAAATTTTGAATCATCGACTGGCTCGATTGTACCAAATTCGAGACCCTCTTTTGAATTGGGAGTTCAAATTTTAACATTCCATAATTTTTTAAAAATTTGTAAGTTATCTTTTGGCATTTGTTTTGGTAATTGACCTTGTTGGGTAAATGTCCCTATTGAATTAACTTTTGTACACAAGGGGAAAAGTCACCAAAAGGCAGTTCCATTAATTCATTAGGATCATCATCCATGTTTACATGATTTTCAAGATCAGTAGGGGTAGAAACACGATAAAATTTCATCGGCTTTGAACCAACACTACGGACTTCCTTGACCTCTAAACTCTCGACCTTTTGAGGGAGAAATAGAGTAAGGGTCATAGCATTCACATAGTGGTTTATCCGATCATACATCGTCTCATATTCGCTTTTCTCTACATCTTCTAAGGATATCTCGCATTGAGGTTTCTTCTATTTTATCATCATTATTTCATCTTCAAAACTTTCTTCATTACCAATGTTGATGGTCGGCCTAGTACATTCAACAATTAAGCTGATTCTTCCACGCCCACATCCCCAGCCTCGACCTTGGGTGCGCAAGCTAAAAGAACCTCCACCAACTTATTGCAAAAGAGTGGTGGAAGATCGCTAAATCGGAGTTGAATGGCCTCCTCTTTGTGATTTTTCTGAATCTTCACTTTTATTTGTTGCAATTTCACGAGAGAAGACAGTTTTCTTTGGAGGCACGTAGTAGGCAGCATCTTCATGAATGTCCACTTCATGAACTGAAAATAGTTGTAGATCTCTCTTGATGCAATGTTCTTGTCCTTCTTTATAGTACTTAATGCACTAGTGTAGAAAAGATGGAACCATGTTGTTCATGAATCCACGGTCAACCTAGTAGAGCGTTGAAAGAGGTCTCAGCGTCGATGATATGAAACTTGGTGGTTATTGCTAGTTCTCTAACCTTCATAAGCAATGTAATGGATCCAAGGACTCTCTCTCTTTTGGTTGAATCCTCTTAGTATCATTTTATCAGCTGTAAGCTCCTGAGCTTCGATGTCTAAACAGACCAATGTCCGTAGACTTATCAAGTTTAAGGATGCTCCCGAATCTACTAAAACTCTGGACAACACAAATCTGTCAATGTTAACAGAGATGTAGAGTGGAAGATTGTGGTTGGCGGTACCGAGCAACAAATCTTCATCTATGAAGGTTACCCCAGACTGTTCCTTCAACAAACAAACTTCATTTAAGGATGTGCTGGCCAACTGGGCTAAGCAAACCTCTGGGTCAAGCAAAGATGTAACCAGAGAATCTCTCATATCATTTGATAGGATCAAAGCATCATAGATGCTTAATCGGGCCGACAACTTCCTTAGATGGGCTAGCACATTATAATCCACTTTGTATGATCCTCCAATTTTCTCTTGGTTATGTGGTTCTTCCACTGGTGGACTCTCTCTCTTTTGGTTGAATCCTCTTAGTATCATTTTATCAGCTGTAAGCTCCTGAGCTTCGATGTCTAAACAGACCAATGTCCGTAGACTTATCAAGTTTAAGGATGCTCCCGAATCTACTAAAACTCTGGACAACACAAATCTGTCAATGTTAACAGAGATGTAGAGTGGAAGATTGTGGTTGGCGGTACCGAGCAACAAATCTTCATCTATGAAGGTTACCCCAGACTGTTCCTTCAACAAACAAACTTCATTTAAGGATGTGCTGGCCAACTGGGCTAAGCAAACCTCTGGGTCAAGCAAAGATGTAACCAGAGAATCTCTCATATCATTTGATAGGATCAAAGCATCATAGATGCTTAATCGGGCCGACAACTTCCTTAGATGGGCTAGCACATTATAATCCACTTTGTATGATCCTCCAATTTTCTCTTGGTTATGTGGTTCTTCCACTGGTGGAGGTGGAGGTAGTTCTTCTCGAGTAACTATTTGTTTTCCTTTATCTGTTGGAGCTATTCTTATGGGTAACACTCTCCCGCTCCTTAAGTTCACTTCTATAATTTCTTCTTCTTGAGATATCATTGTTGAATCTTTCGGTGTTTCTTCCTTGTCGGAAAGATCTAAGTTAATGACAAGTGGTGTACCGTGGTGCTCGAGAATTGGTTCCTAAGTGGTTCCTCCCTCCCAGTGTTGTCGTAAGCGGTATCATCGATGTCTTCTTCGATTTTAACAACGAGTTCATCGGGCTCAAGTACGATTTGAGGATCATTTTGGGGATCAAGATTGAAGCTATATTGGTTAAAATCAGTTACGTTATCACTAGAAATAGTTAAAACGTAGACAAAATAATAATCATTATATTCATAAGATCCCGGAGGGGGTAAAAGGTAATCATAAAAAGTTAGGGGTTCGAGGACTTTCTTCCCCAAATCTGAAACAACTAATCTAGTAGAGGCATCCCCTATCCTACCATCTGTGCTATCAATCTTCACAGTGGTGTTCTTCTTTTTCTTTGTCTTTGATGATGATGAATCTCCTGATGAAATTTTCATCTTAGGTTTGGCATGCTGAAGACTCTGAACGGAGGCTTGTTTTGATGCGTTCTAGATTTGATTCAATATTTACTTGGATGATTTGTTCAAAACTTCATTATATCCGTCTTTTCAAGTATATGTAGAAGATTGTTTCAATGAATCCTGTATTTTGTTTAGGACCCTCTTGAGCTTATTCCAAGTCCTACTCCATCCATCTTCTCCAGTATATGGATCAACCGGAGAGATTAGCTCGGCCAAAATCACATTTATAGAACCTTTTTCAGGTTCTCTTAAATATTTTTTTGGGATCGTTATATTCCCTTATTTAAGGTTCTTCTTGAGCCAATCCTTAAGGATGAAATATTCTTCTATAGCGTGCCCAAGCAACCTGTGGTATAGGCAATAATTTGGTTGATCATTTTTTTCAACCTCATTGGGTTTCTTTGGATATGATAGTCTGAACTCAGGCTTCTTCATCAAACTTTTGAACATTTTGGATACGACTTCATCTTCAAAAGAATACACCATTTTCTATCGTTCTACCAGAGATATTCTCTTATTCCCTGTTTGTGGTGATTGTGATCCTCCTTAAGGTGGTCGCGGCGGTCGCTGGTTGGACTGGCTATTTTGTTTTTGAGCATGTTGTGATGAACATTGGCGAGGATTTTCTGTATATATCTTCATCAGTTATTTTCTTTTGTCGACAATCGCTACTGTTCCTGATTTCTTTTCAAACACTCTGGTTGCCTTGAACTTTTCATGTGAATCCATATGTTTGATTTCTTCTTGAAGACTGTTGGCTTTGAGTAGCTTCTCGAAGGATTTGATGGTGAGTCCCTTGAGCATGAAAGCTACTGGTCCATGAATGCTTTTGAGTAAGATCTCAATCGTATGATGTTCCTATAGTTGAGGTTCACATTTCATGCTAAGGTTTCTCCACCTCAAGATGTAATCCACCAAAGTTTCGTTGGGCATTTGTTTTTCCATCATGAGCTCTCTTATAGAGACATGGTGTTGCGCTCCGATAAATCTTTTCACAAATAATTATTCCAGCTCAGCTAATGTCATAAATAATTTGTTGGGTAAATCAGTATACCAATTGAAAGCAATCCCTGACAGGTTGCTGACAAACTGTTGGAAGAGTAAAGCTTCATTACTCCTTGTGTTGCCACAACTGGCTCAAAAATGCGTTAGGTGCTTTCTGGGATTTCAGTTGACCAAAGGAAAATAAGTTGAGATTTTCATACCTATTTTATATTGATACCTATTTTATTGTACTTTAAAGAAGGGTATTTTTGATATTTT
>NW_018229542.1:207529-207951 GCF_001263595.1 Phalaenopsis equestris | reverse complement strand
ATTGGAGCAAAAAGATGCAAAAACAGTGCAATTTGGAGCAAAAACGAGCAAGAAATGATATTTTGCCCTGTCACCTTTTGATAAGTCTTTGGATGCTTAATCTCTTTTACACTTCTTGCATATTTTTGAATGAGATTACACTTTAAAGGAATGTTGCTTTCATGCTTATTTTGTAGGGCTATTTGTGAGGAACACAACGCAACTGAAATGGGTAAAAATAGAGCTAAAACGGAGCCAAACAGAGCGAAACAGTGGAGCTGCGCAGTTTGCCCTCCTGAGGCACCAGAACTGGCCAAACGAGCGCCGCCGGCGAGATTTACCCGAGAAGACCAAAAATTGACATAAAAGCTCACCGACAGCGCCCTCGAGTCCGCCAACAGCGCCCGGGTAGACTGTGGACCGACTTTTGGCGGGTATGGGGT
>NW_018229542.1:206234-207427 GCF_001263595.1 Phalaenopsis equestris | reverse complement strand
TTTAAAAGAACAAATTTAGTAAAAGAACAAATTTAGGTTAGAAAAAGAGGGGATGTGTGAGAGGAATGTTAGGAAAAGTGTGGAGAAAGTTTAGGTTTCTTAGAATAGGTATAGAAATGTAGATTTCTACCCTTTTAGAAAGATTGGAGAGGAGATTTTGAGAGAATTTGTAAGGAGATGTTCTAGCATTTCATGGATCGACAGGAGACTTTATGGGAGAGATTTTCTTTTTTCTTTCAAGGGAAAAAACTAAGTATTGTGTTCTTCATTATCTTATGATTTTGTAAACACTTATCTAGTGGATTTGCTTTGGTTAAATGAAGTTTCCGTTGTGTTTTCTTCGTGCTTTGTGATATTTTTCTCTTACTCTTTCTTCTTCTTAGGAAATAGTGGCATGAGAGAATTATGCCAATATTTTCCTTTGTCTTTTCTTTTACAATGAGTAGGATTCATGTTTTAGATTTTGGGATGCATGCTTGAAGAAGTTTTAATTATAAATGTGATGGTTTTTACTTGCACTACATTAAACAAGCATAGGATTAGTCAATGTTCTTTATGCCTGAACCAAAGGGTAAGGAATATGTTTGCTCCAATTTGGCACATACCATATTTAATGCATCTCATTTCTTTACATTATCCAATTCATTACATAAGAATAGTAGTTTTTAATATCTTAAAATTCTCCAAACCAATTCATCCCAAAAGGGTTATCTCTAGAATTAATATTTGCATTTAGTTATAGTTACTATCTTTACATTTAACACTTGCACTTAAGAGTAGATGTTAGATAAAACATTATTTTAGTCGACATTCCAAACTAAGGACTAATAGTAGTAGATTATAATTTGACTAAGGACCTCTTACCTTACTTCGTTGTGGGATCGATAAACGGGACTCTACTAGAGCCCTGTATTACTTGAGCGATACGTATACTTGCATTTGAAATTATGACTTTACAAAATCATTATAAATATATATACCTGGATTGATAAATTCTTGCATATTAAAATTTGCATCAAGTTTTTGCGTCATTTCCGGGGGTTTAAATCTTCTAGTAGTGGTGTCAAATTCTTGTATTTTTAGGTATATAAAAAGTCACTATCAAGTTTTTGGCACCGTTGTCGGGGATTTAAATCTTCTAGCAGTGGTATTAAATTCTTGTATTTTTAAGCATATATAAAGTCACTGTCATA
>NW_018229542.1:201393-205249 GCF_001263595.1 Phalaenopsis equestris | reverse complement strand
TAAGAAAGTGTCCACATCATGCTCTGCCTGATTGGTTAATCATTCAAACTTTTTATAATAGGTTAGTAGAATCCCTTAGGTTTATAATTGATGCTGCTGCTGGTTGATCATTAATGTCAAAACCATTTAATGAAGCGTATGCGTTAATTGAAAATATGACTGCAAATGAATTTCAATGGCCCTCTACAAGGGTAAATTCTAAAAAGGTAGCCAGTGTTTATGATACAGATGAGATTTCAATTCTTGCATCTCAAGTTGCTACAATATCAAAGAAGTTGGACCAATTTGGAATAAACCAAACTCAATTTACTCCAGTAAGTGAGGAAAGTTCATTAGGGCATATGATTGATTTTAACTTAGCATATGATGCTTTAAATACCATAAACAACCCAAACTCTCACTTTTACAACCCAGGTTGGGAAAGCCATCCTAATTTTAACTGGAATCATGCTACTGATGGTGGAAACCAAAAATGGGAAAATAATCATGCAAATCCTAATGAAATTTGGAATAATCAGGGGAGCACAAAATATAGACCTTCATATCCACCAGACTCTAACAATGATAAACAATTTGAGAATAATAAGATGTCTATGGAAGAAGTGGTATTGCAAATGGGAAACCAGTTGCAAACTCAAAATGCTGCGATTAAAAACATAGAGAATCAACTGGGACAAATTGCTAATTCACTTAGCAATAGACCCCAAGGAACACTTCCTAACAACATTGAGATCAACCCTAAAGAGAACACTAATTGACAAGTAGAAGTTGTCAAATTAAAAAGTGGAGGAGAGATAGAGGATGTGGTTAGAAAAGAGAAAGATTTATGAGACAAACAATGGAAACTAAAAGACCTCCAACTAAATTCAATTTAGAAAGACCGCCACCTCCATTTCCTCAAAGACTTAGAAAACATGAGTTGGATAAACAATTTTCAAAGTTCATGGACGTACTTTAGAAGTTAACAATAAATATTCCTTTCGCTGAAGCTTTGAAATAAATGCCAAGTTATGCAAAATTTATGAAGGAGATATTAAAAAAGAAAAGGAAATTTGGGGAGTACGAGACAGTTGCACGAAGTGAGGAGTGCAGTGTTATATTTCAGAAAAAAACATACTAAGAAACTTAAAGATCCTTCTAGCTTAACAATTCCTTGTGTATTTTGACAAAGCTTATGTGGAAAAGCTTTATGTGATTTAGTATCGAGCATTAATGTGATGCCTCTATCTATATTTAAAAGGTTAGGTTTAGCCAATATTTCTCCCACTACTATAACTCTTCAATTAACTGATCGATCTATCATTTATCTAAAAGGGATTATAAAAGATATGCTTGTTAAAGTGGATAAATTTATCTTTTCTATGGACTTTATTGTATTAGATATGGAGGAAGATAAAGAATATCCCATTATTTTGGGGAGACTTTTTCTTTTTACTGGACAAGCTATGATAGATGTGCAAAAAGGAAAGTTAACTATGAATATAAATGACCATGAAAGCACTTTTGATGTTTTAAAGGCTATGAAATATTCAGCTGAGAGAAAAGTTGATGATTGTTTTCAGATGGATGAAATTGATTGTCTAAGTAAAAACTATTTCCAATAGAGTTTTGAAAATAAGTTAATAGATGAGATCGAAATGGACTTTCATGATGAGTCTAAAATATTATTTAAAGAAGACTGTATGTATGTTCAGGAGAGGTGTGAAACGATGAACGTTACCAAAAATAGTAAACTTTTAATTCCATCTATTGAAAAATCTCATGACCTTAAAATGAACTTACCTCATACAATTTTAAAGCCTATCTATTTGTGAATTCATATACACCACAAGTCTCTATATCTTCATATTCGACTCAATCACAAGATGAACCTGAATTGAATGATGAAATCAGTAAAAGATCTCCTATGAAAGAGTTATTCAAAGTCACTGAATGGCATATTCTGTGGTGTACGAAAAAAATGAATGAGATTCAGATGCTGGGGCAAATTATTAATGCAATTAACAGTTACCCCTTGAGATTTTACCTAGTGACTTTGAGATAAATCCTAAGAAAATGAATTATGAGTAATTTAAAATTATTGAACTGATATTTAGAAGAGAATTCGAGGATTTGTTTCAAAAGAGCTTTGAGTTGAGAGATAAGGACAAGGAAATTGAAAGATCAATGGAAGAAATTCCTAAAAAATTGTAAGATAATTTGAAACAGAATAGTAACATAGAAGATATTGATCTAGATCTGAATTATCTAGAGAGAATCTGATCTAAAATTTGGGAGATCATGAAGTATTATATAAATATCCATTTCTTATAAATTTCAAGGATGATATTAATATGCAAATTGAGAAAATTACTAGAAGGATATTGGATCTAGAAAGAAATATGAGGAACAAGGATATGAATCAATATGAAAAGGAAGAGTTGAAAGAAAAATTTAAATTCGAGGACTTTGTAGGAATCCCTGGATCTGGAAAAAATTTGGCTATTGATTAAGAATTACTTAATTGAAATTTTGATCCAGGTGGAATCATTTGTCGGACTAACGACATTAAATCAAACGCTTTATGGGAGGCAACCCATAGTTATATGTGTGGTTTGATTTAGTATGCTTAAGAGTCATGATTATTAGTATTATATTGTGTTTTCTTTAGTGTGGATTGATCTATTTGCTTGATGTTTGGTAGATGTTTGAATTGTTAGTGTTTTGAATTGCTTGTTGTGTGTCATGAGGGAGATGATCCATTAAATTCTTATTATGGTTATACTTGTATGTTCTGTTGTAGTAGTTGGATTGACGAGTCCACTACAACTCGGGTCTCACCCGAACTTGAGTTTTATAAGAGACATTATGAATTTTGACAGTGATAGTTCCATCTCATATTTGTTACTTCTTTTCTCGGACTTTATTTTCTTTTGATAGGAGTCGTGAACCTATTTGATGAGTAACTTATGGATGATTTTACACTGTACTTATAACTACTAGAGGTGCTTAATTATTGAGATATGGTGATGTCTGGTATTGGTAATTGGTGTTGGTGCTCGAGAGCCAATATATCAGAAATAATCTTATCTTTGGGATTAGAATCTATAAAATCATTTATAAGCACCCAATATATTTTTGTAGAGATTCCGTTAGAAATTGGAAGTAAGTTAGTGAGATGCGATGAGGGGGAGGAAGAATTGACCTCATTTATCTTGTTTGTGTATCTTGTTTGCTCATTTATCTTGTTTGTGTGTTTATGTTTGTGTTTGTGTTACAATTTATAAGAATTGAAGAATATTTTTATATTTCAATGCTGATACAAGTTATGCTAGTTAAAGACTTAGAGTTTGAATCTAAGTTATTAAAGGTTTTTCTTAAATTTTACTATTTTATTTATTAAACTAAAGTATAGAAGTTTATAAGTTAGTCTCTATCCTAAGTCATATTTTTATGTAGTAAAAGGGTTACTTAAGGACAAGGAACATTTAAGTTTGGGGGATTTTGATACACCTAAAAAATGTGCAATATTTTTTATGCTTTTAATGCCTATAATTGGTGATTTTCAATCATAATGCACTTTAAAGAAAGGTATTTTGTATATTTTTGGTTTCAGGCACAGAAAATGGAGTTTTGAAGAAAAATAAGCAAAAACGAGCAAGAAAGAAAATTTTGTCCTGACACATTTCGATATGTCTTTCTATGCTTAATCTCATTTACAGTTCTCAAAGATTTTTGAATGAAAATACACTTTAAATAAAGGTTTTTTATGCTTATTTTATAGGTCTATCTGTTAGGAACACAACGCAACTGAAACGGGGCAAAACTAGCTAAAACAGAGCCAAACGAAGCAAAATGGTGAAGCTGCCAAGGGCGG